>NC_058111.1:23875117-23890117 GCF_914725855.1 Thunnus albacares | reverse complement strand
ACAGTTTGTTGACTGTGGAGATACAGGTATGATTTAGATTTAATTGACCAATTACCTTAAAATGTATGGTTTAGATTGGAAGCATCCAGTGTTAGACAAGTATATGCAAGCATGTTTTATGTAATGTTCTCCTTAGCCCTACGGCCTGTTTTTATTGTAATGCCACTACAGACTCAAAGGGGTAAAGAGATTGGCACTTTTAGATCACTTTTTCCTCTATTCTAGCTGGTACTACCTCATGTTTTCCATGTGTTGTGTTGTGTCTTTGGATGGATTGAAATGGGGGAAAATTAATCATAACTACCCCTCATTTAGCACTATTGATAGAGTTTTCATGGTATTCATGTGGCTATTACATATAGCCCATGAACTCCTACATTTGTATGATGTTTCATCGATTACAAGAAAACTCTTAGTCATAAAAAAAAGCTCAAAGGTGGTACCAGATACAAATAGTACAAGTTTCAGTCTGAAAGTATTTTACAAGCTTTGTCGCTGACTCACAAAATAATGCACCTGCTATGGGCGTTGGAAGATACACATATCTGAAACTTTAGTCATATAAAGCAAACAGTCTCAGGTCATTCATGCTGCTCTCCGTCATTTCAGTTGAAGAAGCCTACCAACAGTGGAACAAGTATTCACATCCAACCATGTACAAAGTGCACCATTAAGGTGCCACATTTAATATTTTACTTGGGTAAATTAACAATAAGCAACAAAATGTACTTAAAATAATCATTATGTAGATTGGTGCAATATATGATTTGTTTTTCCATCTCTAAACCCTGCACAACGCACTCTATATAGTTGTGTAAAATCCAGAAATTTAGTCATTATGATTCACATGAAAGTGACAAAATTACTGGCTATAATGACAATAATTATACAGAAAGACTTTCATCGTTGTTTATGGCACCCAAGGGTTTCACTGCCAGTCCAACACCAATTACCTCAATAAAATGTATTTTTATGTTTCCATGGCATGGAACTGTTTTGTGCGTAAAACAGGCGTGTCAAGGCTGAAGGCCTGTCACCAGTGTTAACTGATCTGCCTCCAGTAATTGTGTTGTGTGCAGGCATGTGAACAGATAAGATTCAAAGGGTGGGGGCTGAAACACGGCACCTTTACCCCGCCACTTACAACGACCCACCTAATGCCCTTTCATGTATTTTTGGTTCTTAGATTGACTTTACTGTCTGTTTTATTCATGACTGAGCATAGCCACCATGAGTTTGAAAACACACCTGGGTTTATGTTCCTGCTGTTCTGACCTTTGACCTCTTTTTCAGGGAAAAGAAATTTACCCACAGTGACTGACAAGCATTTCTGCTTGTGACCGAGGCACCGAGACCTAGACCGAGAGTCTAAGAATGAGCCTTGTTTGTGTGCATCTGAGTTTTGCTTCCTGAATATACTCTGATAATACTCCCAGTACAGATAATTATACACTTTATAGTACTTTCATATTATTTCAATCTCCAGTGCTTAATATTTATGTAATATTTCTTTAGATTCACAGCACTTTCTTCCAAGATGAGGATCATCACAGTGCTTGTTGTTTCATGTGCTGAAATCAGTCAGTGACTTTTGCAACAAGCGAGCGGATTTGGCAGGCAGGTATCTCTTTTATAGGGCGTCCTCTGAGACAAGTCAAAACTTGAACAATAGGACGTCGTTATGCATGTCAGCCGAGGAGGAATGCTCAAGATCTGTTGGTATGCAACCAGGCAATTACTCTCATATACGTCAGCTCTCCCATGTCTTCAGCAGTAAACTTGTAATTTCCCAATTACTAACCTTCATTGGAACTCCTATGACGGCATCACAGTTTGTCTGGAAGGTGGTTGTACACATTTCTGTTCATCTCTGACCTCTTGAACCACAGCTGGTGGCCTGTACGGATAACTTCACAGGTTATGTTAATTTCCTGTTATTTCACTTTCTAAAACAATAGGAAAATGCACAAGACCGAATGTTTCATCCTACTGTTATCTCCTCTCCTCATACAGACAAACTCATATGGGATAAATGTTTGATTGAGTATTTAGATGCAGGGGTCCTTATATAAACTAGTTTTAGAAATCCCTCTCTAATTTCTGCTGAAAGGGGGATAATACAGCTCAGATTGTGACTGTCGCAGCAGGCTTATCTTTAAAGCCACTATTCTGATGTCACATAGGTGGTGTTATTTGGAAACCGATTGCATAAAATGATAATTCTTACCAGGCCAGACACTGTTACATAAGATGCAAGAATCCCTGAATTGTTTCAGTTATAATCTGACATACAGCTACAAAGCAACTGAGTTTGCATTTTGTGCTTAGACACCAGCCCTTTCCAGAAATCCACTCTGTAGAAACTAGAGACTGTTGGTTGAGCAGGCTTGTCTGCAAACAATGAAACTGACGCCGGAAGGCAGTGCAGCACAGCAGGTTCCTAAAAAACTACTTCTGGTAAAACAAGGAGTAGAGGGAAGCTGAGTCAACGCACAGCCAGTAAACATTACACTCCCTTATGGAAATGTGACAAATCAGTTACACAGGACAGTATCAGTTTCCTATTTACCTTAAGAAACCAATAAAACTTAGTATGAGAAATGACTCACTTTTTTGATATCAAGGTTTCATGTTTAATAATAGATGATAATACATTTAGTTTGTTCTGCACTTTTCATAGTGAAACTCAAAGTGCTACAGTATTAATAACATAGAGGAAACAATATAAAGAAAATAGTAATAAGAGTTAAGATGAAAAAGCCTTCCTGAATAGAAAGGTTTTTAGGCCTTTTTTAAAAGAGTCTAGGGTCTGTGCTGCCCTCAGATAGTTAAGAAGGCTGGTCCACAGTGCAGTGCAGCAGAAGGCTCGACCTCCCATGGTGCAGAGCTTAGTACTGAGTAAGCTGCTGGAAGATCTGAGGGTGTGGCTGGAGGTTTGTGGTATGATCAGTTCCTGTAGGTAGGGAGGCGCATGTCCATTGATGGATTTGTATGCGAGTAGTAGCAGGACTTTGTAGTCAATCCTGAAGGAGACAGGGAGCCAGTGCAGTGAAAACAGAATTAGTGTTATATGTTCGTGTTTTCGCACTCTCATCAGGATCCCGGCAGCACTGTTCTGAACATACTGGAGCTTCTGGATGCTCCTGCCAGGGATCCTTGTGAAGAGCACATTGCAATAGTCCAGTCTTAAGGAGATAAAGGCATGGACATGTTTCATTGCATCTGACAGGGTAAGAGAAGGGCAGAGTTTAGAAATGTTTTTGAGATGGTAGAAAGCATAGATGTCTTACATGGTCATCAAAAGTCAGTTGAGGGTCAAACCTAACACCCAGATTAGTGACAAGGAAAGGGGGATGACCTGGCCGTCAAAGGTGAGACGACGTATGAGGGAATGATTGAATCTGGTGTGGATTGCCAATAAGGAGAGCTTTATTATACTGCTTTTTAACTGTAGGAAATTTGTGCTCACCCAGACCTTTATCTCCTCAAGTCAGGTGCTGAGGCTTGACATGGCTGTAGGGCTTGGGGCAGTTTTGATGTACAGCTGGGCATCATCAGCATAGCAATTAACAGCAATAAACAGCCTCATAATGGTCACAGTTATGCAGAGAAGTGGACCCAAATGCAGAAGCAACAGGTAGACAACAGGAACTGAAGAAAATAAGTGTTTATTTGCCAGAATCTGGTTACTGGCAGATGAAGACAAAAACAGAACTGGCTCACTTGAAACACGATGAGCAAAAATGAAGAGTAAAAAACAGTTGCAAACACCGGGATACATTGACCACGAACAGACAAAGAACTCAAAGAACAGACAGGGGCAAGTTGCCTGGGGGCAGTACAAGGGCGGAGCAGGAGACCCCAGGCGGGCACCCTGGCAGCTGAACAGGAGTGGAGCAAGAGACCTCAGGCAGGCAGAATGGGGGCAGTGCTGAAGGACATAACAGATCCAGAGGGCGACCAGGATGCAGGACCGAAGGCCAGTATCGCTGCAGAGGGCGACAAGGGGACAGGACGGATGGGCAAAGTCACTTGGGAGGGCGACCAGAAATGCAGGGCCGCTCAGTAGGACAACCAGACATGCGGAACCACCCTGGAGGTCGTCAATGAAGGCTCTGGTTACTGGCAAACAAAGACAAAAAACAGAACTGGCTGATTTGAAACACGAGGAGCAAAAAACAATGACTGCAAATACCGGGATACATGGACCAGGACCACAAACTCTCAAAGAACTCAAAGAACAGACAGGTATAAATCCACAAGGAACTAATCACAGAACAAGACATAGCTGAGTGGGGCAGGCATCGTAATAAAGAGGGAAACACAAGGATTGATTAACAATAAAGACAATGAGGGTGTGGCAGGCAACAAATAGGGCAAGGCTAACAAGACTAAACACAGAACAGGTGTGCAAGGGAAAACAGCCTGAGCAGGACTACAGCAACACATGAGGAACACAAGAGGTTACAAACTGGCAGGAATAAACCCAAAGCAAGGCAGAGATGAAGCTAAAGAAAACCCTGGACTCAGAGGAAAAAAACAATACCCAGCTCAAGCACTGCACAAAGAAACACAAATGGCAAATGCAGTTATCACAAACAACTTGTAAACCAGAGCACATACAAAACACACACAGAGCAACACCAAAAACACAAGAAGTCCAGAAACACAGAGTCCATGACTCATAACCCTGAGCAGAGCTGTTTCAGTGCTGTGTACTGAATGAAAACCTGCCTGAAAATTTTCAAATAGGTGTGTTTAAGGTGGTCCTGAAGCTCAGACGAAACCACCTTCTCCAACACTCTGGACAGGAAAGGGAGGTTGAAGATGTAAGTTATTGTTGTTCTTGTAAATTTTAATTATATTAAATTTCAATAAAGAACTTCTGGGTCCAGGGTGGGCTTCATGAGGAGGGGGTGTTTAGTCTCATGTGAAAAAAATCTGAGATGATAAAATGTGGTTTCACTGGCAAAAGATCTCATGCTTAAAACAGATTATTACACAAGATATTTTAAGTGGTGGGGAGCAAATTAGTACAATGAGTATTTTGTGCTATTTTATACCTCCACTTCCATACATTTCAGAGACAAAGTTTGTACTTTTTAGTCCACTAGATTTCATCTGACGTCTATAGTTACTTTGTACGTTAATATTTTCCATACAAAACAAATGAATTTACAAAATATGATACATCACTAGTAGTGATATACTATAAGTACATAAAGCAGCTCAGATTAGCTCCACCATGACAAACTACAAAATGTAAATACTAATTGCCCCTTTCTACTAAGACACACTTTGTAAAGAGTTGCAACTAATGGTTTTATTAATATTTATGAAATAATCTGTTAAAGCATAACAGACTAATCACAAACCATTAATAGGAACAAGTTTTGCAATGCCAGTTTGTAAAAAGAATATATATAATTTGGTGGTTGTATACTTGATTGTAAGAGGCCGATCCATGCAGTAATTTTACTATGAGTCCAGATTACCAAACAGGTGAAGAGGACAAGAAGTGCCTCAAGGCCACAGACCCCCAGGGGTCCCAAAAACCCAGTTTCACTGCATATCAGTTTGTTTTGGTAGTATGATTAATTGCAAATTTGTTCAGAAATGTGCACCAATAAAGTACACAACTATGGTAGGTCTCACATTGGCTATAACTCAGTCTTGTGGCTCTGTCTTGTAAAGGGGTCCTGTGTCAAAATCTAGTTTTAAGACTTTATTTTGCCTGTGTTCACATGATACATATTCCCGAATAAAGTAGTTTTTTTTTTTATCAAACTGCATCATTTAATTGTTTCGGGCTTTGTGATTTATATGATTTCTTCCTTCTCTCCTGTCAACTGTGTATCTGTTGATCTGGGCAGTGAGCTGCTGCATACAAGTAGTATTGAATTGAACTGAATCAAACTCATTGACACACAGAAAACCTGGGCCTAGGTCCAGCAGTATTAGTTCACCATAGGAATGGTTGTTTTTGGGGAAGCCTATTAATGTGCACTGATGAGAACTCAGAGGGCATATACGCATATTGCTAAGGGTGGGTCATCAGGACCCTGACAATTTTATTTTTTAATCTGTGGCCCCTAAGCAAGCTCATCTAGGCATGTCCATAAGCACATTTTACTGATACTTATGTACTTTTACTGACATTTTACCTCAGTAAAAGTTCAAAATACATCTTCCTCGATGATATTTGTGTGTTTTGATGCTTGTATGCTGTAATGCCATGAGCTGTTCTCAAGTCTTATCCGTCCAGTTTTCCTTTTAATACGTCCGGAGCACAGTATAAAGGCCTCTGAGCCCCCCTCCCTCTACACACACCCTCATGCAGCTTCTTCCGACCACCACCAGACGACTCTCTCTCCCTCTCTCTCCCTCTCTGTCTCTGGAGCTAAGCCCCGCCTCTGACCAGGTTACGGGGCGGGGCTATGGCTGTGCGGAGCCCGGAGGCAGGCAAAGCGTCTCTCGCTACAGCTGTGCTCCGCTTTTGTCGGACTACCGCTCCTGTTCTTGCGCTTTTCTACCCGGCAGAAAGGACACAAAGAGAGGGGACAGACAGCATGAAATAAAGACAGAGCATGAGAGCGGCGGGGCCGGCAGAGGGACACGAGCAACCTAACCGGACTACAGTCTCGTCCAGACACGGATACTATTAAACTCCAGACTGGATACGGAGCTCCGCAGATGTGCGCACCGGATTTTACCCACCAAAAAGAGTCGAGACCGGGGGGAGAGGGGCGGACTTTATCGCGCAGGTAGGGTTTTTTTTTTGTCGTCTCGGTGTTAAGAGAAAGTGGGTATTTGTCCCTCCTGAGTCGACTAGGGAAGAAAGCTACGCTAGTATCCTACAAATCGCCCAGCCAGCCTGTGCTGCAGTGTTTGCTACATTGTTTGCTGTTCAGCAAAGCTCCGGGTCTGCTGTAGAAATGTTTGTTAACGAAGGGAAAGCTGCTGTAGCGACGTGCTGAATTAAAGCTCCGGGGTGCTCCGTTTATCTTTTGTCGCTGCTCCGCCGCAGTGGCTTGTAGGCTCTATGTGTGTGTGTGTGTGTATGTGTGTATGTGTGTGTGTGTGTGTGTGTCGACTGTAGCCTACGTGCAAACTTGCTCGGGCAGCGATGTGTAAGCGGCACGTAGACTGCAGGGGCCGTGTATCGGACTCCCGTGATCAAAATATATAGTCCCGAGAGAGAGAGAGGGGTTTTGTTACAGTGCTGATTTTATCGCTCCTGCTTTGGAGACGCAGCTGTAATTGCAGGCATGACGTTAGTAAGAGACTAAAAGACGGCCGAGTAAAAGCAAAAGAAACAGCCCAATTATATAATCCTCATTTTTATATGATTAATGAAGCTGGTGACTGTGTGCTCAAGTTCCCTCAGCAGGATTAGGTAATATATTTTCCGCTCCAGTTGCTGGCTGCGATAGGCTGGAGCTTTTTTTCCCCTCTCCTGCTTAAAACGAGAATCACTATAACAAGCTGTAATATTCCTATAGGGGCTTTTAATGTGTCTGTGCTCAACAGTGAGTAGCAGATCATCATGGTGGCTGTTACTGTAATACCCCTGTCATATCTGCAGGGTCATTAAGGGACCAGACCAGTCTAGTTTTTGTCGCAGGGGTTAAACAGGTTTCGTTTCAGCAAACAGAGGGCGAGGGTTTTCCTTTCCAGGAAAGGAAAGACGAGTTTTCACTGTTATGTTTTTTTAATGACTAAATAGCTCGTCCAAGCAACCTATTAATCATCGCTTCATGCGCCAGGATGACTTCACCTCAGATTATAGGATTATAGGTGTTATCTTTGATGACTACCTCTTTCTCTCTCCTTCTCTCTTTCTCTCAGGACTGTCGGGGTTTAAGAGGGGACCATGGATAAAACTTTGCACATTCTCCAGAAATCCGCAGACGGTGTGCCGACTGGGATCTCCCTGGATGTGAGCTTGAATATGGACGAAGGGGAAGATTTCACGGAACAGCAGATCGTGGGACTCCCGGACAAAATACCTCTGGTGAAACCTTATTTTAAAAAGAAGCAGAGGAAATTGGACGCCAAATGCCTCCACCGCGCCCTAGAGGACCCTATACTGACCACTTTGCTGAGCACGGATACGCTGGTCTCCGGGGATGGAGTGTTTGTTCCCCGGAACCAGCCGGGTCGGACTCCGGGAAACCTGTGCGCAGCAGCCGTGGTGAAACAGAACTGCATTGGCCAGGTGTGTCTGAAAGACCCGGCAGCTGCTGGCGATGCCACAGCTGGGACTGGAGTTCCGGGGTTGATGACCCGGGACGGTGATGTGGAAATAGCTGATACTACTGCGGAGCTGGAGGAGACAGAGCGGCGAGGGGAGAGACCCAAGATCACCGATCCTACCCCCGACAGCCGCTGCTTTCAGCTGAAACCTGGCCTCAGGGCGGCCGGGAGTACAGTAACAATAACGCCCGCCAGCAGGGATATACCTCCCATAGTTGCACCCCAGGCTCCTCACCAGGAGGGGGCCATCAAAAGCAATGACCTCTTAACCTCTGGGGCAAAAAGCCTTCCAGTTAAAGACTGCACTGGCGTCCAGGCCCCCCATTCCCTCCTCCTGCAGGCCCCTCAGCCCGACAAAGGAGTGCTATTTCAGGATAAAAGCGAAGAGGCCTCCCTGGACCTGGTTTTTGAGCTCCTCACCCAGCTTCAGTATCACACACACCAGTCAGACTCAGTGGACATTTGTGTGGATTTCCTCCAGGGGCAGTGCGCTTATGGCAACGACTGCGCCCACCACCACACCGTTCTGCCTTACCACTGGCAGATCCGCAGGAGCAGTGGTCAGACGTGGCAGAGCATAGCAGATGAATCCCAGGAACAGCTGGAGAGACTGTACTGCAACCCGGACAATGAGCAAGTCAGGCTCAAGTTTCAGTAAGTATCCCACCAACCGTAGTGTTTAACCTGCAGGCTACATCATTATATTCTGGGGATACTACATGCCCTCTGGTTAGATACAGGATCCTACTGCGGAGAGAAGCAGCACCCAGAGTGTTTCTGCATTTCTGTTTTGGATCTGTGCTTCTGGGTCAATTCACTTTCAGTTCAATCAATTTAAAATAGGAAATGAAACCACAATTCACACACTTGTCAGTTTCCAGCCATAAATTTACTGACTCATAGGCCTTAAATTTTTCCTCACATCCTCTCACTGGATCGATACAGTGCTGGAAAACATTGCAGCCACACCAGTACACCGAAGTGTTGTAAGTACTGCTGAAAAGGCTACTGTGTGGTAAATTGATAGGTACCTGTGACATGGCAACAATAGTACAGTAAGCTGATAGGCTGCTCGTGAATGATAAGCTACTTCTGGTTTGGTGTGTGTTGGAAACAGTAGACGTCGGGTCTGAGCTTCCTCTTCAGTTTCACCGGTGCTGACAAACTGAAAGCTTTGACACTGCAGCTGCTCCGTACATGTGTGGCTGATAGACTGCGGCCAAGCGAGTGTGCCTGTATGACTGTTAACGTCCCTTAATACCATAAACGTGTTTTATTTATGTGTGAAAGTGCATATCCGTGCTGTTGATCCCCCGTCTATGCGTGTGTGTGTTTAGCCTTCACATGTCTTCCAGTCAATGTGTACACAATTTGTATCTCTTTATTTGAACTATCATATCAGCTATCGTGCCCTTGTGTAGGTATGGCACTCCGTCTCCCTATCCTGATATCGCTTATCTATTTCCTGTATTTCCCTGCTCCCAAAACTCAGCCCTTTGATTGGCCTGAGCTCCGTCCAAACCAGACTTTACAGCACTTGGCAGAAAGCTGTGAACTTCCATGACCCTCAGTTGCCTTGTGCGGTCACTGACACAGACGCACTTGGCAGCTTCTCTCCCTCCCTTGGTCATAGACATGCACACAATTGTGTATACACACACACACACACACACACGCTGCTTGGCACGCAGATGCTCACACGAATCGGTTGCACAGAGAAGCTCAGTGGTTCGCAGTGCTCACACGCACGCCTTTTAGCAGACAGAGATAAACCTCTCTTTCACTCTCTCACACACCCACATAGATACACACACACATGCGAGCACTTGGCAAGCCCCAGTGGGGTGACATAAAGGAGCATGCACGGTTTCCTGTCAAGCTGTACTTGTGTGTATGCAGAGTCACGCACGGGAACTGACATACAACAAACACACGGACATTGACCTTATTCTAAATAAGGCAGTATTTTAGAAGAAGCTGGTTACACACTTTGTTTTTAATTGATTATTCCATTAATATTCACTTTTTCTAATAACGAAAGATGTCCCCTCCGCAGTGGTCTACGTTACAAAGCCAGAGTTTCTCGTCACTCTTCAGCCCCAACATGCAACATGAATGAATGTATGCAACATGGCATATGATGTATCATATGCCATGTTGCTACATTCATGAAAATCTTGCTACGTCTTTTTTTTATCACTATTTCTGTAACATTTAGAGCTGCAATTAACAATTATTGTCATTATCCAGTAATCTGCTGAATTCTCAATTAATCGTTTGAATGTCAGAAAGAACCCAGTTTCCTGGAGCCAAAGGCCTTCAGATGTTTTGTGTTTGTCTGATCAAAAGTCCAAAACACAAAGATATTCAGTTTACTGTCATGTATGACGAAGAAAAGCATTGAATCATCACATCTGAGAAGCTGAAAACATTTTTTCTTACAAATGGCTAAAACAATGACTCTAATATCAAAACAGCTGCCAATTAATTTCCTGTCGATCAACTAATCAGTTAATGATGATGGTTTTCATCAACTACTGATCTGCTGATTATGTTCTTAATTGTTTGGTCTATAATCTTGTCCACCATCACACTTTCTTAAAGCCCAATGTGACGTCTTTATATAGCTTGTTTTGTTCAACCAACAGTCTTTTCAATTTACTATCAGATAAGTTAAAGAAAAGCAGTAAATCCTCACAATGGAGATGCTAGAACTAGACAACAAATTACACAGAGTTAACAATGATCACAATGGTTGCAGATCCATCTGTTGATCGATTAATCAACTCGTTTTTTCAGTTCTAGTAATGTTTGCAGAAAGAAACTGTTGAGCAGTTTAGGTGTTTAACATTTCCCAAAATCAGCAAACACAAAGCAGATGTTCACTGTTTGATTAAGGCGTGGACATGTCTTAAGGTCATGTTAAGGTCATCAGAAAATTTAAGCAATTCCTTAGTGACATTATTGCCTGAACGGGGTTAGAAGTGCATTCAGTGTCGTCACAGCCAGTGATGCAGCTATACCATTATACATCAATCTGTCAGCCACACCCGACCAAATCATCCAGACCATCATGATTTACTGAAACCTCTGAGTGTCCATGTGTGTTTGTCTTTGTTTATGTCTGTGTGGACAGTACACACACACACACACACACACACACACACACACACACAAACCTCAGTGCGTATGTGTGTGTGTGTACAAAGATTTGTATGTGTCGAAGTAGTTGACTCATGTTTTCAACTGAAATTCATGCATGCATATTGCTCCACAAACAGGATACGCACCTGGTGATGTCAGCCCAAATTCTTCAGAGGCTTTTTGAGCTTGTTTCACTCTCATACAGTCAGACAGGACCATCTGGCTCGCTCAGCAGAAGCTGCAGCAGAAACTAGAAACGCCAGAACATTGAAGATATAGGTGTTGTCATCAGAGCTGCAATGAGTAGTCAATTAATCAATTAGTTGTCAACTATTTAAATTAATCACCAACTATTTTGATAATTACTTAATCATTTTGAGTTTTATTTTTTTTATCTATACAAGCTGTAAGTAACAGGATGTTTATTTATGATATTTTATAAGTTGAATCAGACATTAGTTTTGATGTTATTTCATTAGAAGTCCTATGACACTCTTTTGTCAAGTTACTTTACAAGATAATCACTGAATCTGAAGAAAGAGTTTAAGTACAACTGTCAGTATCTTTGGTTGAAAGTAGGACTGCAACTAATGATTATTTTCATTATCGATTAAACTGATTATTTTCTCAGTTCATCAATTAGTTGTTTGAGCTAGAAAATGTCAGAAAACGGTTAAAAACTGTTTCTCAAAGCCCAAGCTGACATCCTCAAATGTCTGAAAGATATTCAGTTTACTGTCATAGACAACTAAAGAAATCAGAAAATATTCACATTTGAGAAGCTGCAATCAGAGAATTGGGACATTTTTTTGAAATGACTTCAAATGGTTATCAAATTAGTTAGCGATTAATCACTGCAGCTCTAGACAAAAGCATCTGCCTAATGAATGTAATGTAATGTTCTGAATCTTCACTAGTTTTCACAGTCCTACGCTATTGTAGATATTGTCAACCCATTTATGATTTCACTTGTGTAGGAGTGGAGGCCTTTAACCAACAACAATTCAATTCTACTAATGTCTATTCATTATTCTAACCTGTCCTGTTGCCTCTTCCAGAGGGAACTCCTACATTTTTCAAACACCAGAGATGTACAACTGTAGCGAAGGTTTTTCTAACCCCGACCCTGAAACAAGTTTGACTGTTTGAGAACGGTAGAGTGAAAACTTAACACTGATGTAAAACATTTTCATTCCTGAAACTCATGACCTCTCCGACAAAAAAACACTCCCAGGTTCATGCATAGGTTTTCAAGTTTTGCTTGTTTATCTGCTGCAAGTAAACACCGGCTAATTCCTGGTTTCGAAAAAGTGGTTTATTGTGTCATTGCCCTCTTCCGATCCAGTGTTTATTTACAGCACAGGTCGGGGCTGGAAATGGGTGGGTGAGCTGTCTGTGGTGGATGTGAATATTATTAAATAGTTTGTTTCGGTGACATGTTGACGCTGGGTAAACTCTGCTGAAGGCTGATCTTCACTGGACAAAGTCAGCGTTCACAGTCTTCTGGTTATTCAGCTCTCAGTTCAGTCATTTACCCGGAGCTTTGTGCTGTGCTGGGTGTGTGTGAGAGCTCTTTTGATACTTTTCTTTGGAAACGCAATCCAGCCTGTCTTTTCATGCACACAAGCACACACGCACACACACACACACACACACACACACACAGGGCGAAGGCATCACCGTGGTTACCACAGCCAAATGATAACATTGTTAGTGATCTAAAGAGCAGCAGATGACTTAACAAGCTCCACTGTCGGTATGGCAACACAGGCCTGTTTTGCCCTCTGCCGTGTTGTGCAGAGCGGGACAGAAAAGAAGACGTACGAGCATTTTTGTGCATCTGATTATGTGCTGTACAGCCTGATGTACTGTTACGTGTGTGTGAGAGTGTGTGTGTGTGTTCTGTGCCAAGCTGTTCCCATGTGTGTGTATGATCCACAGCACAGGTTAATCCCATCCATATGATAAGCAGGAATGGAAGTCTGGCTAATCCTCCTTAGACATGAACTCAGCAGTAAGGAGGAATGTCACAGTCATCGCTTCTAAAAGTTATACTGTGATAATCCTCAGCTGTACGGTTGTTTATTAACAGATTTATGCTGTGCTGTAGCGTGAGTGTGTGTTTGTGTGTGTGTGTGAGATAGAGAGAGAGAGAGAGAGGGAGGGGGGAAGGGAGAAAATAACATCTGCAGTTTTATTTGTCTTTGTCTGATTTGAAGAGTATTACGTGATGTTTGTTATTTACAGGAAAACAGGAATTCTCAACCAAATATCTCACAATTAGACCCATTTCCTGTAATATCTGCCTGGAAAAACATCTTGCTGATTTTTTACTTAACCGCACTGAGTTTCCATATGTGTGTGTGTGTGTGTGTTCGTGTGTTTGCGAGAGATCGAGCTAGAGAGAGACTCTTTTGTCTGCCATGTAATAAAAGCCTTGCTTGTCATTAACTGACATAAAGAGACACCGAGCACCAAGGGCAGAGCGACCTGACACCAAGGTGTGTACGTGTGTGTTTTGCTTGTTTGCGAATGCCTGTGTGTTTATATCGCAGGGGTGGGGGGGTGGAGGGTGGAGGGGGGGGGGGGATTCCACGTTACCTCATTGTGTGTTTTTGTGTCACGAATCAAGGAAAATGAAGGATGGTTGTGACTGCGAGCTGCTCGTCTCGCGTGTGGTGACTGCGATAAGAGGCGGTTTCAGATAGTGTGTCAGAATGAATGTGTCCACTCTTCGTGCTCGTGTTTGTGTGTGTGTGTGTGACGTGTCATGCCATGATTCAGTGGGGTGAGGTCTGGGTCGCTCTGCTCTCTTATTACTCAGAGTCTGCCTTTATCCCTGCATCCCCTTTTTCCCTTCTCCACCTCTTACTCCTTTTTTTTTTTCTCTCTCACTGGATCTTTCATCCTCTTTTTTTTTTTTTTTTTTGACGTTCCCCTGACTCACCCCTCTTTCACTCCCTTTTGTATCTCTTTTTCATCTCTCAATTGTCCCTTAAGGGCCTAACGAGGTGTGGAAATGTGTGTGTGTGTGTTCCTAGTGAGTCCTGTTTTTGCTCTTTGTATCTTGCAATATCCTCCTTCCCTCCTTCTCTATCAGCTCTCCCCTTTTATTATGTTATGATATATGTTATTTTTCACGTCAGACTCATTTATTCTCCCATCCTGCCCCTCGTTTCTCTCACGTTTTGTACCTTTGGCACATTTTAGATCTTCAAAGTGAAGGTTAAAGCACTGAGGGAGAGGACACCCTGAACTTTGAGCTTAATGATCTGCTGTAGTGGAAGACAGACACACGCTCTCACAGGAACGATCCAGGACATACAGGAGACATGAGTGTACTCCTTTTTTTTCCTCCACTCTTCTGCGTGTGCGTGTTTTGACAGCCATCAAAATCTAATGAAACACATTTAAATAGATAACAGGAGCAGTTATAATATGAGGAAATAACACCGACTCATGACATCAAGGTGTGTGTGTATGTGTGTGTGTGGTGAGAGAGAGAGAGAGAGAGAAGCCTTCGTCAGCAGATTTGCTTGACTGACTTATCTAGGCGTGACTGGATGAAGTTTGCGTGTGTGTACATGAATCTGTCGAAAG
>NC_058111.1:23787617-23872617 GCF_914725855.1 Thunnus albacares | reverse complement strand
TTAGTATATGAAATAGCCTATGTTCAGTGAACAGTAGTGAGTAATGATGTGATGGACCTTTTAACCAGGTTAACCTACTTTGAGTGAGAATTAATCTTAACCTGACCTCCTACTTAATTATCTAATTATCAGAAAAATTAGAGGCTTTTAATGAATAGTCCAACATTCAGATGGAGCTAGAGCTAGGAGGTGGTTAGCCTAGCTTAGCATAAAGAATGGAAGCAGGGGGAAACAGCTAGCCTGGCTTTGACTGAAGAACTGAAAATAACAAAAAGTTCACATATATTAACACATTACATCTTGTTTTTATAATACATACAGAAACCAAAGTGTAAAAAGGATATGTTGTGTTCTTTGAAGAGGTTATGTGCTAGATTATTTCTAGGTGGAGACTTCCTGTAATCACTGTAAAGTTGCCAGGAAACCATCAGACGTTAGTTATTTAGCTTTATCAGAGCTATAAGGTGTTTTTCTTTTTACCTTTTGACAGAGCCAGCTGCTGTTTCCCCCTGTTCCCAGTCTTTATGCTATGTTAAGCTAACAGGCTACTGGCGGTAGCTTCGTATTTACTGTGCAGCTGTGAGAGTGGTATCAATCTTCTCATCTAATGTTCGGGAGAAAGGTTTATTTCCCAAAAGGTCTGATCCTTTAACCACATCATCATGCTGCACATTCTTAAGCTGATCAAAGAGGTTTTTCTCCCCAAAATAGTCATATATTCCTTAGTCATTCTGGTTTAAATCTTGACTAAATCTGCTCTGTTTTAGCTTTTCAAGAGCTATTAATGAAATAAGATTAATATGTGAATTGTTACAATGACATTCATACTTTCAGCGTGTGTATATATAATGTTTTGATCATGTATGTGTTGTTTATGTGTTGTTTTTTTCCACCTGTGTGTTTACATGTGATATGTGAGGACATGTAGCTAATGCTGTCATCGCAGTGACTCACTTTGTGAGCAATTAGAGGTTTAGTTGTCTTGCTTCAGGACACTGGGGTTAAATTAAGGCTCCATCAACAGCCACATGACCAGATATGAGGCAGCTGATGAAATGCAAACTGTGACAAATTAACTGCCAGGTCACCATGCCACAACCACATGTTAGCTGGTCGTGTGAATGAATAATACTGGGTTTTCCACAGTGATTGCAACAAGTTGGGTAAGAGTTTTTTTGTTTTTTTTTCAATCACAATAACTTTTAACACGTCATCCTTTGCTGTGTGTTTCAGGGGTCGAGTGTTTTCCCTTGACTTTGGATCGATGCGAATTTGTGACCTGGAGTTTGACCGCATCCGACGACTGACCACTCCCCCCAGCCCTCTAGCCACTCCCGCGACAAACCCAAACCCCACCCCCAACTGTCACACATTGTGGAAGTACTACTGCAGAGACAACTTTGGCTGGAGGGAATACTCTGAGGTGAGGCCTGTTTGTTTGTTTGCGGTTATGAACATGAGGCCAGACGCATTAGCTCTGCCCACACCAATCAATTGTGTAGTTGCTATGATGGGATTGATTTAGACACGCATACACACACATACACACACCGAAATGCCCCTTGTGACACAGCTGTACACAACCAATTGCAATTTATTCCACCAAATCAGTAAAGATTGACTGTTTTCTAACTTTGTGTGTGTGTGTGTGAGGTTGTGTTTCATGATGACGCTCATTATCACCTTGGCTTTTTGTTATCTAAACGTTTCGCCAGCCTCTCCCTTCCTCCCTCATACATTTGATGCAGAAGAGCAGGCAGCTATGTTTGCTTCTGTTATGGAGAGAAATGCAGAACAGCCAAATGCACTCAACTTCAACATAAAAATTAAAAAAAAAAAACAAGTCTAACTTCTTTCTTCCCTTATCCTTTTTCTGCTTCTCTTCTCCTTCCTCTCCATCTTCTTCTTCTCCTTCACAGCCGGTGGTGAAGCTCATAGAGGAGGCGAGCGCGAGGGGTCTTAAAGAGGTGCGATTCATTACGCTCCAGAACCAGTATATCCTTAACATCCGGGAGGGCTTCCAGCAGAACGCCGTCTTCGGATTTAGACGTCAGATCAAGAAGCGGCCCATGTTCATGTCCTCTGTGATGCTTACACCCCACCTACAGTAAGTAAAGACAATTAAGTGTCGCCTGTGCCGGTAGTCAATATAGAAGCTGTCTGGATGCTAAAAAGTACTTTTCCTGAGCAGCATATTATCTTCTATCAGGGATAATGAAACATTCTGGTAAGCACTGGGGTTTAGAATTGCTGCTAATTAATAGAAAGGCAGCATGACAGGAACAGACAGTCCTCAGTTGAGAGGTAGAGGTCATTCACTTGATTGATAGTCTCTCTTTGTCTCTATCTTTCACTCCCCCTGCTTGTATTTCCAATTGTACTCTCTGGCAGAGCCGATCCTTTAGCACTCAGATCTCAACCTTGTTAGAGAACATTTAGTATTTTGGATGTGAAACCACATTGACTATAAGGGGGAAAAAAAGTCCTCGATTTTGCATAAAGTGCCCAGCAACACGTGCACAGAAGCACAGACACACTGAAAGTAGGCTCGTCAGTATGTGATACACTGTCTCCCTGAGGCTCTCTGTGTTCTGTGAGCGTCCTGAGTCCCTGTTTGGAGACAGGCAGGCACACAGAGGTCGGTACACAATGCTAATGTCGTGTTCAGGGCTGAGTACTCAAAAGCCACATTCACCTTTAATCTTCTCCTTGACCATGGCACATTGGCATCCCGAGCCGAACCTGAAACCCATATTAACACTAATTTCAGCTCAGAGGTTTTTTGGCAAATCACACAGTCACCAGGAAACAGGAGCTGTCCTGTGCAGAACAAAGTGGACCCGAACCACGGAGACGGAAAATGAGATAATGAGGCAAACCAGAACAGATGAGACAAGAGACACACAGAGAGGGGAGAGAAAACAGATAAAGAAAGCGTGAAAGGAGAAAATGTCAATCATGTGAGCCTCCACAGTTCAAGAAGTAATCACAGAAGTCATTTAAGCTGGTCTTTATTCTTTTTTTTTTTTTCCCTCAAAACTAGTGAGAAAATATGTGAATGAGATTAGATCTGTTCACTTTGCTATTGAAAATAACCTGATTTCAGGAAAAGTCATTTCTCAGCTGCCGTTTTCTCAATAGCAGTGAAATAATCTGCCTCGCTTCAGTGATATTTCTAAAACAAGTGATACCAGATTGGAAACAAGTGGAGTCATCTCACCCCATTTGCAGAATCTTTCACTTCCTTGGCTGCTGTAGCAGTGTCCTGCCAGTGTCCCACACAACGAGAACGAGCTGTTCGTACAAGGCCTGGCAGCTATGAAAAGACAAAATGGAGAGCAGGAGATGGAGGAAAGAGAGAGAAAATTAGATGGAGGAAGCAGACGACAGAGAGAGAAAGAGACAGTGAGATAGGGAGTGCAGCTGAGGAGATAGAGAGAGAGAGAGAGAGAGAGAGAGAGAGAGCTAGAGAGAGAGAGAGAGAGGTCTAAATGGTTTCCAGACTGGGTGCACAGAGCTGGTGAGTGAAGGAGTGTGAAATGTGACTGTGGGGAGCTGGAATTTGGAACAAGGGCTTTGTTTCTGGGACTTTTTCATCGGTTTAGTGTGTGTGTACTTCAATAAGTTACAATGTCGGGACCGAAAGCAGGTCCCAAAAAGGTTAAATTTTAGAGTTAAGACTTGTTTTTTTTAAGTTCCCAGGGAATTCATGCAAATCAGAGCAATGACCTCCTAAATAACCAAAACAAGTGTGGTTGTGTATGTGTGAGTGTATCAGGTGCGTGCTAGGCTTCGGGTGTTTTCACACCTGCACTTTTTAGTCTGGTTAAATTTAACTCTAGTTCGTTTCCCCCCTTGGTGTGATTCATTTAGGCAGGTGTGAACACAGTAATCGCACTCGGGTGTGGACCAAAACAACCACACCGAGACCCTTTAGAGGAGGTGGTCTTAGTCTAGTCCCAAACAAACTCTGGAGCGGTTTGTTTGTGGTGGGAATGTGATCCGACCTCGATCCAACCCAACCACTACCGCAAGTTTGAGCGAGGTGGCTCCTGTAGGCAGGTGAGCTTTGTATACTGGGATGCAGATGAGCGAATTAAACAGTTGCTAACAACTAGCCGGAGAAGGAATCAAGGTCAGACGTGGACTAGTACAATGTAGTACGTTGTATTTTGGCCAGTGGACCTCTTTCAGGACCTACTTCCTGTGTTTACGTTCTTGCTCCCGCCCTAGACACATCTGACCAATGAGTGAAGCGAATGTGGTTTGTGGTGCTGCATTTTGGCTCACTTGGAGCCAAGGGGAAAAACGAAGCTCACCAACTCATCATCTGATTCAGACCAGAGCAAACAAACTATAGGTGAAAACGCCCTTAGAGGTTGAGATCATTAGCTTGATTGGCACTCTGCCTCCCTCGCTCCCTCCCTCTGCTTCTGTCATCGTCTTTTCTCCTGATGATGTTATTTCCAGCCTCCCTCCCTTGTTATCTGTCCTAATCTTTCTCCTTTTCACTCTTTCCCTCCTTCTCTCCCACCCCAACTCCATCATTCTCTTGTTATCTGTCCCTTTTCATTTCACACTTGTTCTCTGCAGCAGGCCGTCTGTGATCTCTTCAAAGCACACGGGGAATAGAGACATCGATTGCAGGGAGAGATCGAGACCGGACAGACAAGATAAGGGGGAGAGAGAGAGGGAGAGAAAAGAGATGAGGAAAACTGTCGCACTGCCTCAGAATCACACTGATCAGTCTCTTGACAACACACACACACACACACAGAGACTCTCTCTCTCTCTTATGGCTGATAGGGCTAACAGCATTTACACTTAGAGAGCGTTAACTTGACAGCCAAACCACCGTTATTGACTCAAATGGCAGACACAATAGTTTTTCTGACACTTCCATGACAGCTCTGCAATTGGCATTTTATTCTTCCCTCTCTCTTGTTCTAGTCCCCGTCTCTCTCTCCCTCTCTTTCGCTCTTCCTTTTCCTCCCCGTTGTCTTGTTTGGTGTCTGGGTTTCATGTTTTTGCGCGGCCCCGCTGTTTTGTTTGGTTCGGTGATGGCTGACGGCTGCTGTGGACTGTGTCATTGTTGACCGGTGGTGGGATGTGATTTCGGAGGCGCAGATGTGTTGGTTTATCGCACCAGACAATAGGTTTTTTTTTTTTTTGGTTTTACGTTACGTTATAAAGCTTTGATTGGAAACAGATGGGGAGGAGTAGAGATAGATAGCATATTGTGATGTGCGGGTTGTCGTTAATGCTTTTGTTGCTGAAAATGAGCTGACCTGAGGCGCTGCTGTCACTGACCCTCAGCATGAATGGACACTGACAAATGAAAACACAGCCTGTATTTGAAGGCCTGTAAGAAGGAATGTGTTAAAAAGTACAACAGTAATGTGTTTTTTTTTTGTCTTTTTTCTAGCTGTAGGTTGACACAGTTTTTATTTATTATTTGTTTATCTTTTAGGGAATAATCCCTAACATCTTATTTTTTTATGTCACTATGGTAAATAAAGGTTTTTTGGTAAAATGCACAGTGTCCATATTCTTTATAGTGTTGAAGAGCAAAATTAAATGCATTGTAGGTTATACTTAATTTCATTTCCTAGGGAGAACTATGTGAAAAAAACTACTAATTAAAGGGATTTAGAGACAGTTATTTAAGTTTAGTTGGTTGTGTTGAGTTTTATAAGAGGCCATTGATTTCCAGAGGAGTTTCTTCTAGAGATATTCTCTATTTAAACCCAAATAAGTATTCATTACTCATTCTTAAATCAATTCTCTGTGTTACTTTGTGTCCTTGTCAGTTGGCAAATGTCACATTTCTGCGTGTTCAGCTGCTGCTTAAATGTACTGACCAAATAAACTTGGTTTCCCTATAATCAGTACTAAATTACATATTCCAGGAACCTTTCTTTTGAATTCACAGCTTATGACTTCCTTTCTAGGAAATTACAAGAACTATGGGACCCAATAAAATAAAGTGTTACCATATTTGAGTAAAAGAAATACACAAATACAGCAGGACATCTTTAAATGTCTTGTTTTGTTTGCCCAACAGTCCTTCAGGATTCACTTTACAATTCTTCCTTAAATCAAATGACTGAAACGATTACTTGAGTATCAAAATTGTTGAATTGTAGTGTCTGCCACTCAACTGATGGATTCATGAATTAATTGTGTCTGTATATGTTTTTTTGTGTGTATCTGATTTACTCTCAATGCTGTAAACTCCATTCATCCAGTAGATAAACAGAAAGCATTAAAATTGTACTTGACCTCCATATTTTTGCACTAATCAACACCATGTGCCTTCTTCTCTCTCTTTTCTCTCTAGGACTTTGGGCGGCCTATCTTCATCTCCTCTCCTCTGCTCCTCCTCTTCCTCCTCCTCCTCCTCCTCCTCCTCTGCCTCCTCCTCCTCCTCCTCTTCCTCCTCCTTGTCATCCTCATCAATGGATCTCTCTGTGTCGCACCCCCTCTCGCCAACAATCACCAACCCACCCAGCCTTTTTCCTGAGACATGGTTGCCCATGACGATGAGCCAGGACTTCCTGCAGGTGCCAGTGTCCCGCGACGACCGCAGCTACCGGACGGTGTACAGCCTGTTCCACAAAACGGTGTCGGAGACCAAGTTCAGGATCATCAAGATCCTGCGCGTGCAGAACCCTTTCCTCTGGGAGAAGTACAAGAGGTGAGCCAGGCAGCGGGACCATTTCACTTTTTTTTTTTTTTTTTTTAAAGCATTCACTCATTGCTGGAGATATTATCTGTCAGTCAAACCACAAAATCATGAATCATTTCCCATGATGATATATTTTCTAAAAAAAAAAAAACCAGCTAAGAGAGCCAATATTTTTATCTGTCTCTATTTCTTTTGCATGTGTTTTCTTACTTTCCAGTGGTGTGTTGTGGAGTTGTGGCATACGACTTTGACGCATTTGTGGTTGTTTTATTGAATGTAACTGTTACTGAATTACTGAAAACATCACCAGCTACAATGTCATGAGGATGGTATGATTTTAAGTGGTGGGTTTAGGTGGTTAAGTCATTTGTTTTAATAGTCAAGAGATTTCACCACTCATATAAAATAGTATTCAGCTGTAAGCACAAAAACCATCAGTCATTTCCACGTTCATATGATATTATGGGACCAAAGTACCAAAATATTGGTGTTATGTTGTCATTGGTTACTCTTTTTTTCCCTAGTTTCACATACGCGGCTGCTGTGAAAATGAATGCATCGGTAACCTTTTTAATCCAGATTTATGTTGTCGAGTATGAACTTGCAGAAAGAAACAAGAATCAAAACCGCTTTTTTAATAACAACAAACACGGGGAGGATGTGAAACAGTGTGAGAAGAGGAAGAAAAATAGGGCAAACGAGACCAGCTGTGCGGGACTTCGTGAGAATGAGTCCACAGTAGTGTGTGAACGCGGCGGATGGAGAGATGTTTGGTGATGACGATGTTCCTGTCGTGAACACAGTGGGCTAACCGCTGTGGTTAGAGCATGGCACGTCCTATCAGCTGTGACAGTTGAGCACTCCCACACCGGCTAGTACCACACGGTTTCACAATGACTTGAGTGTGAGTGTGTGTTTTTGTGTTTGTCTGTGTGTGTGTGTGTGTGTGTGCGAGTGAGTGTCACAGGGAATCTGAAAGTGATGCCCCCTGTGAATGTCAGTTGATTTCCTCTTCCCACACTCTAGTTATGACAGAGAAGCCATAACTGCTTGTTTTCGTGTCTGTGTGTGTATTGGCATGGAGATCGGCTGGTTGTTTACGTGAAAGGAAGTCGTGCAGCTTTTGTCACCTTAGAACACATCATTGCTCCGAGAATAGGACAGTAGGAAATTTAGTGTGTGTTTATGTGCGTACATGCTTGTATGCGTGCAGTGTCGGTCTGTGTCAGGTCACAAGCTGCAGGGTCATGGGAGTTCAAGCCTGGGTCACCGCCTATCTGGCTCGAAATGCTTTCACCTCTGCATGCCTGATTGATCCGCTCACATCAAACGAGCTGCGTGTGTGTGTGTGTGTGTGTGTGTGTGTGTGTGTGTGTGTGTGTGTGTGTGTGTGTTGCTCAAGAAACAGATTAGGCTCAGTGTTCTTAACGGGTTTTAGAGCAAACAAGGTTGTGATCTCAGCTTTTGAATAGCAGGGCCGCTCCTAGCCGTCTACTAATTCATTCATTCATCACCTGAGCGATACTCTGTTTTAAAGAATGAAGAGCACTGTGTTTTTATTTCTATTTTATCATCTTTATACCTTTACTCTGTTTATTATTTTATTCTTTTGTCTACTTATAAGTATGAAATAATCACAGAAAGTCTTTGAACACTGAAAGGCTGTTTATTTTAATCCTCACCCTCTTGTCTCTCTCCGCTCCAACAGGAAGAAGGAGTACATGTCTCGCCGTATGTCAGAGATGGACCGGCTGCTGAGCGAGCGCCACCTCTTCCACGGCACCTCGGCCGACGTGGTGGAGGGCATCTGCAAGCACAACTTCGACCCACGAGTCTGCGGCAAACACGCCACCATGTTTGGTCAGGGCTCCTACTTTGCCCGCAAGGCTGTCTACTCCCACAACTTCTCCAAGCGCTCACCCAAAGGAGTCCACTGCATGTTCCTGGCCAAAGTTCTCACTGGCAGGTGTGTGTTGGCTGCTATATTTTGCAGATGACTTTGATTATGGATGGAATTTTTGTACATGCAACTTTGATAAAGTAAATTTCAATAAAGGAAATTCAGTTGAGATACTTTTGTAGAAAAAAAACAACCCTAGATTGGACTGTCTGGTTTTGGCTAATTCAGTAAGTTAAATATTAAAAACAACATAACTCCTCACATTTAAAACTGTAAATGCAATAGCACTATAAAAAAGTCCCTCGTTGATTTACAACATAGGCAGCAATTACCTAATTTCAAGGGATAATTGCTTCGTTATAAACAATATATCAAAATGTCTGGCAAGTTTTTATCACCTCACAGCAATACATCGTCCTATCGCCCAACCGGGGTGTATTTCATCTGATCATATTTATTTTTTCTAAGCAGTCAGATGAATGTATTTTTAAAAGTGCGGTTTCTCAATACTTGCGGTATGAGCCTCGTTTCAGAGGCAGATCTTAGCTAGGACACCATGCTTTTGGTATGAGGTGTTAGCTGGAGGAAACATAGTTTGGTAAATGTTAAATTAAGGCCTGATGTGTCCTTGTGTTTTTGGGCTTACATGTTTTTGTGTCCCTAAATATGTTGTTTGACTTTTTGGTTTGTTTGCCAAATATGTTGCCTCCAGCACATACTTCAGCTGAAATAACATCTCCTTCCGACCATATTGCTCCCTCGCTCTAGGGGTTTGAAAATAAAATATACAGTGTTAATTTAGATGATGGAAAACCGGAGGTTCTTTTCCATAAACCATCATCCGGTCATGCTATGCATCATGCTACTCCCATTCCTTAAAAATACAAGTCAAATTTAGAGCCACACATGTAAAACAGCTGATTTGGCTGAACCCATCATACATCACCAGCTTTGTTATGTTGCAGCAGACAGTCTGTGGTGTGCCCTAAGGATGGTGTGGTGGTTTGGAAACACAGCACACACACACACACACCCCACATTACTTCAATCTGTGCCGCAGCACAGGCGGAGACATTGCCTCCAGACCTGAGCAGGGATATAGACCAATAAAGAAGTTATCTTTACAGTGTGGTTAACTCTCCTGTCTGAAACCAAATCTGGCGCACAGACTCTTTAACGTCTCCACCCACTATCTTTGTCTTTAGCTGACAGTCTTCTTATTTTAATATGTTTTATTTATGACCCCAGAGAACGTGTTGCAAAGATTGATGGATTATAGGTCTTTAGGGCTTGGCATGAATATTCAAGAGAGGAAAAACAAACTGGTTACAGTGCACTACCTCATTTCATATACTTACAGTACATTCATTTCATGCACTTACAGCATATGCTTATATTATTTAAGGTGCACTAAAACACACAAAGGAGCAGCAGTCTTGTAATCATAAAATTTAGAAGAGGCGTCTTTTAGGTGGTAAATTATTGCTCTGAAACTCCAGACATGCAGAGCTCAATGAAAATCTGTTTTTTAGCCTTCTGGAAATGAGGAACTACAAAGACCTGCGCTTGCCACATTAATTAGTCAAAGAGTTAATACAGTACATGTCTACACAAGTGTGCACTCAGTGTGTCTGAGCCATAAACCTAACCTTGTCTCTGTCCTCTTTGTTGTCTGTGCACAGGTTTACTGTAGGAAATCCCTCCATGCGGCGGCCTCCACCCATCAACCTCCGCGACCCCTCCAGTGACCTTTATGACTCCTGTGTGGACAACTGGGTGGACCCCCAGATCTACGTCATCTTCAACGATGACCAGAGCTACCCCTACTTTATCATTCACTACGAGGAGGTACCCAGCACAGTCGCCATCTAAGCCCTGGATCACACCTGGATCTATCAGTGTTTGCAAATAGTTTGTTTTAGTCTGTTTATGCGCTAGATGGGTGGAGTTTACCGCACAGGACGAAAAGGAACAAAGTTTGGACCGTGAAAAACCATGGACATGATTATCACCGTAACCAATTCTCTCAATCACTTTTTTTGTGTAAACTTGTGCTCTAAACAGGTTAAAACAAATTCTAAAAAAAATATTTGCAAATACTTAATGATCCAGGTCTGCTATCAACTGGATCCAACCAGACTGGACTGCAGTAAGGAACCACAGACTGGTCCAGACCGGATTAAACTGGACTACACTGGACTAGCAAAGGACAACACCTGTTTGATTGAGCATTCAGAGGTGGATGACAACTGGCAACAGCTGCGACCAGACTCAACTGGACTCACACTTTGTTATCTAGTACGATCAGGAGCCTGGTAGCGATCGTCTGACACATGAGGAGTTTATCTACCTTATTAATCTGGAGCAGATCCAGAAAAAAAACCAAACCTTGTCCCCTTTATCATTTTGACTTACCGGTAGTCGTATGGCTGTATATGAACCCCACATCAGGACAAACGGTTCCCCCACACTAGTAGACAGCTAGCGTCTTGGCAGTACTGTGAATGATCAACTGGTCATATTATAATTCTGAGGAAGCAGCAACCAACCAATCAGAAGCTTCCACACACTGACCCCACCCCTCATTTCTCAACATAGTGCGTGTTTACCCAGCCGCTGGCCCGTATGTTTTTTTTTTTTGTTTTGTTTTTTTTTTCAAGTCTATGTGCTGCGTGTTTGAATCTTTTAATTTAGTGAACATGAATCTTGTGGCCTCTTCATCCAGACAATGGAAGTGAGTTTCAGCTGGACATCTATGTACTATAAACCTCCAGGCAGAGGTTTCACATGAAGCCAGTGCTGTTCCTGGTCAGCGTTTTTTTTTGCCTTCGTGCCCACCACTTTTGTTCCTCGCGGGGGATTGAAGAGTGTACAGTTACATGCTGAGACTCGATGCTGCTGCAGCGTTTTGTCAACAGACCCTGAACCCCCTGTAACACATCTCTCTCTCGGACCGCTCTCTCGCTCAGAGACAGTAGACACGTTTCATCGAGACAAACTGTACAGACGTTCTCTTTGTTTATATTTGAACTGTGTGCCTTTTGTTCATAAAAATGTTTATTTATGTTAGTTTAATGTAACATTGATTAAATAAAAAAATCTAAAAGAAAAAAATGACTGAATGGCCAGCTTTTGCTTTATTCAAATATGATTTATTAGCAGCGGGGTTTTAGTGATGCTTTGCTCACCTCCCTCCTAGATATTCCTTCAAATGTTAATCCATTTAAAACTCACCGAACGCTCATTAAGTGGGATCTGAGGAGGAGGTTTCATTCAATATATAGATCTCATTAATTAGAAGCTACAGTCATTTAGAGACTGCATAAAAACAGCTAATGTAGTCCCAGTTATGTTTGTAGACACAGACTGTTTCCAAAAAGAGCCAAAAGGGATCAGTAATGTTATAATGTTGAAGGAATTGTTTGATATTTTGGGAAATAGGCTTATTTGCTTTCGTGCTGAGAGCTAGACGAGAAGATGGATACTGCTCTCATATCTGTATGGTAAACATGAAGGCTAGTTAGCTTAGCTTAGCATAGAGACTGAAAACAGGGGAGAACAGCTGGCCTGGCTCTGTCCACAGGAAAGAAAAAATGTTTTTAAACTTAGTTGTCTAGCTACATATTTACAGTATAGATGTGAGAGTTGTATCTAACTGTGCAAGAAATGCTGCCTTCAACTGGGGTTGTGTTTACTGTGTTCACAAGAAGGGTCCATATGAACACCCCACTCTTGTCATATTTACGACTCTGGAAGTGGAAATTTTCTGAAAACTCTCAGTTCATGAGTTGTGACGTGTTGTTGATGTGCTCAGAAATGGTGGAGGTGGATGGTTAATCCACTGAAAAATTGAAGTTAATATAGTAGTTAATATATTAATATATTGCAATTTTAGTCATAGAGAGTTTTTCTTAGTAATTTTATAATACACCCAGACTTTCTAGCTACATTGAGTAACAGTTAAATTATATATATATAAAAAGACTTGCAAGAGAACAACAAGTAGTCTTTTACTGTCCATGTTGCCTAGCAGTGGTGTTCTCCTGATCTAACCATTGAACACCAAGCATATCGTGTACAAGACTTCTCATTTCATAATCATGAGTTCCATTTGAAGGCAACAAAAGCAAATAAGAATATTTCCCAAAATGTCTAACTTGTGCTTTAAAGAACTCCTGGCCAATATAATATACAGTGAAAGAGGTTGTTCTACTTTGTATAACTGTCGACCATGTGCTGTTGACTGCACCGCTGGTCTCAATAAGAGCTACGTGATTTTTCACAGTCAGCGGTTTGAGGAGAGTTTTGTTCATCTGATTATTTGTTCTTGTCTTGGTCCAGTGGTATTAAAATCAGACGAGAAGTCTCCCATGCTCAGCCCTCCCTCTGTCTGCCACCCCCCCGGCTCTCCTTCCCAGTCCCGTCAGCCATGTCTAATGCAGTCCAGAGGGAGGCTGGCGGAGGTAGCTGTCTATCCCAGCCCAGAGACAGCTCGCATGGGGCACAACACCCTCCCCCCACCCCCGTCCTTCTCCGACTCCTCTTCTTCACTTCCTATTTCTCAGACAGACTACTCCCTCCTGTCGTATCTTTCACCTCATCTCGTTTTTCTTTGCCTAATCCTTTTATCTAGCCTTTCTTTTTCTCTGTCTGGCTTATCTCATTTGCAGCTTTTATTTGTTTGCAGAGCCATAGCTACTGCTAAGGAAAGTAAGGTCATGTCTTCATTTTTTTTTCCTTTTCTTTAATTTTCGAGGAAAGGAATAGTTTGGCATTTTGGGAAATACATGTGTTTGCTCTCCCGAGGGAACTGATGCCACTCAAAACCACAGCCAGGAGACAATTAGCTCAGCTTAGCACAAAGGTTGTAAACAGGAGGAAACTGCTAGCCTGCCTCTGTCCTAAGGCAACAAAATGCGCTTAGAAGCACCTCCAAAGTTTTGTAATTTACTTGCTGTATCTTTTTTGTTTAATTTGTTAAAAAAAAAAGAGTGAAAACAATTTGTAGTGTCACGGGGGGTTATGTATGGGACTATTTCCTGGCTGGGCACAGTGACTTCCTGCAGTCTCTGCTGGTTGTCTGGCAACTTCACGGTGACGGTTAGACGAAGAAGTCTGTTGAACTATTCCTTTCACACATACACATGGTAGTTTTATAAGATGAGTCCAGTATTTGAAGGCTCAAAAGGTTGAAACTTTGATTACTTTTATACAAACAAAATAATAAATTAGGCTTCAGCATTTTGCCTCCAGAATTTAATTTCTGGCAGTGCGGAGAAGGCTTTCAAACAGAATTAGGCATTGCGAAATAAAATTTACAGAGTGCATAATTGAGCAATTAACCGGTTCATAAAATATAAAAAATCCACCCAAATTATAGACCTTATTTAAATAATGGTTTTCGGTCTTCTTATGCCTTTATTTGATGACAGAAATGAGGGGAGAAATAGAGATGGGAAATGACATGCAAGAAAGGCTGAGTGTGTTGGGATACAATTTGACTTTTTTTTGATTGGATCTGGTGTATAAGAGTCCGATAAGTGCCAGAAAGTTTAGTAATACAGCATATATGATTGACAGCCTATATTCAAGTATCTGAGTGATCCTTATGTGGGAATCCACATATGTCAGCACATTTGTCCTGTGCTGCCTTTTACTTCCATTTTCCTCCTTGTTTTGCACTCCTCTGCCTCTGCCCCTCTCGTCCCTCCCTCAGCACCGCTCTCTCCCCGGCCTCGAGTCACTGTCGTGTGAGACTGTCGTGCTGAGCTTCGCTTTTTGGCAGAGGAGCAGGGAATGAGTGAGATAGAGAGAAAGGGAAGGGAGGGGGAGATAGAGAGGGATAGAGAGGGGGAGGAGGAGATATTTTGCTCTCTTCATGCCTCCTCGCTGAGCTGCGTGCCTGTCTGCTCTTCTCGTGTGCATGCAAGATCGCGCAGGTTGCCCTCAATTTGCCCCCATCTCTCTCTATCTCCCAGTCTCTCTCCAAGCATCTCCTCTCCCCCTCTTAATCTCTCTCACAGCCTTTAGTTCTCTTTCCACTTTTTTTTTTTTCCAATCTCCTTTTCCAACCTGCCCCCTCTCATCAGCTCTTAACAGCTTAAAATCCTTTTGCCCTCTCATCTTAATGATTCTACCCCCTTCTCTCTCTGTCTCTCTGTGAGTCATGCAGTGGGCACTGGCTGAGTTTGTTTGCCTGACTGCCCTCCAGGAATTGCTGCTGGCACACAGAAAGCACTACTTTGTAGACCTGCTGGCTGGGGTTAGAAGAGAAGAGACAGAAGAGGAGGCACAGAGCAGAAGAAGATGTGTATGAGAGGAGAGGAGAGATAAGACAGACAGGGGACGCACAGGGGGGAGATAAAAAAAAAAAACAGAGGAGGGACAGAGGAGAGATGAGGCAGCAGAAAGGCCTGTGTGTGTGAGAAAAAGATAAAGGCACGCAGAGAGTGAAGTATAGCCTTCATAAGAGCAACGACAGAACTTTGAATTATTCAGAGGAGTCAAGATTATTGTGTGTGATGTTTGATGCAGTCCTACTTCAACGGTGTGTGTGTGTGACTGTTGGAGAGCTAGAGGATTTTTCAGAGTATAAATAAAATACGGGACAGAACATATAGCTGTAACATGTGTGTTGCTGGCCTGTTCATCTGTGTCAGAACATGAGCAGAAAAGGGTTTTCTTCATATCAAGTTCTTATGTATGTGTGTGTGTTTTAACATATTACGTTACTGCTTGCTCATCTAAAGTAAGACTGTGAATGAAGTCTGCAGATTCAAATCATTTTTGGATGGATTTATAATTCATTTGGATCTCATTGTGCATTAGGTTCAAATGTGCACCTTCACGTACAAACACACACAAGAATATGAATTCAGGTTATTAAACTCTCTCCAATCTGAATTATTCAGTGTGTAAAAAGGAGTTTTTTTCTTTTGTAGAGAAATGAGACTGTTAAACACTCCCACATTGATATGTAACACACGTTTGTGCAATGTTTAAGTGTGTGAAAAATTGCCTGTTGCTTACCAAGAACAGCAGCAAAAACATTACCTCTATTGATTCACCGCACACTGCGGAAACAAACAGACACCTTATTTTTCCACATGAGATACAGTTAGTAGGAGACTCATAGAGATATAACCAGTGTGTCCGACTACACAGCTGAAGCTCACTTATAAAAGTCTGTAATTTAAGAGGTGCTTTTTTATATATCATACTTTCTTTCTGTTCACCTCATCTCTGCTGCTCTGGTCTGCTCAGCCCAAACTCTCCTCACAGGTCTCATACTGTAGCCCCGTACTTCCGGCTTAAGCTTTTTCATATTGCTCTAATATCTCTGTCACTCACACACATGTCGGCATGCATGCACGCACGCACGCAGGAGCTTGCATACATGTGTTTATTTTTTTTACACACACACATACACACACACAGAGGGAGACACATGTATCTGGAAATGTCTAAGCTTTGGTCCGTATTATCCCAATATCTCATTCCTCCTCTCTCACACGCATGCATAATTCACACACAAACACACTGACATGCATGCACACATGTATGCACACAGACACACACACACACACGCTTCCTGCATTAAGCCCAGGTCCATATTGCTCCAACGATGCCCAGCTGCAACCAATGAACATTCCAGTTACTGTTTTTTTTCTCCCTCCCTCTCTATCATTTCAAATTTCAGCTCTAAGCCTTTAAGAGAGCCAGCAGCCAAATATGGTCAGGCTTGTGTCATGAACTTTGTGCGACCTTCTAAAGCGGCATAGAGATCGTGACCTTTAAGACCCTTGCCTGAGGCTGAGCTTTAGGCACCGTTTTGCATGACCACGGAAAGAAGTCTCATGGGCATGTGCGTAGTGTATGAGGGTGGGTAAGTCGGAGAGAGAGTTCATGACCCGTGACTTACTGAATATTTCTGACCATTTAGTGGCTCATTTTACTGTTTCTGCATCCTCAGTTTATGGCTTCCTAATTATCTCCAGCACTGTGTTCTCATTTTTTTTTTCTCTGCTATTTTATTGCTTCCCCTTAATGCAGTAACAAAAAAAAATGTAAGAAGCAGAACTGTTCAGTATAGAGCGGCAATTCCCTCTAGCCATTGGGTTTTATCTCTAAACAGGTGTTAGTGCAGCCTGACAGCTAACTAAGCAAACAAACACACAGTATATTCATCTTTCTTATAACATTTGGTGGGAAAGGGTTCGCGCAATGGGATTCGATGATATAAAGAGTGAAGATGGAACTTGAAGACCTTGAATAGGGCTACGTGTTATTTTTGCCACCTGAAACCACGAGAAAAATTACACATAACACCTGTGATTGTGTTGAGATGTGGCGGGTAAGGTGGAAAAATTCCTCTAACACATCTGAGTTGTATTGACATTTCCTTCTAGTGTATTCCCCTCTCAAATTGTGCCAAACATTGTCATCACGAGGCATGGAAGTACCAAACATACGCAGGTGTTAACAAAAAAGAAATCCACTTGTGTTTGATCTTTATCAGATACAAATTTCAGACCCTCTCTCCGTGTTTGTTAGTCCAACTCTATCTCCCTTCTTCTCTCTCTTTTATCCTCATCTCTCTCGGGCTGTGCTCCACCAGTCCTGCTGTCATCTCCTGTTTATATAATTGGGGTTCAGAGGACTTGAGTCCGGCAGGGGAGGGGGGGGGGGGGGGGAGGGGGGTTGAGGAGAAGGAGGAGGAGGTGGAAGCATGGAGCTGCAGAGAGACAAAAGAGACTTCAGGAACAGGCCTATTAGAAGCCAAAGCAGGCGGGAAGATTCAAATCAAATTGAACTAATCTGTTTGGAGTGTTGGTCTGCACCATCTGGGAGCTGGGAGGAAGTTCTGCAGTGTTGGACAAACAAACTGACTTAAGGATTGTTGGTGCTCAGGTTTAATGTCCTAGTGAGTTCACCATAATGCCAAAGTCAAATTGCAGAGTGTCATATTAATGTTTGCAGTATATACAATATGCAAACATCCAGTCAGGCTCTTCTCAAACCCCCCCCTATTCTTAAACTATCCTAACTATGTTTTTTTGTTGATCATTATAATCCTAGCGAGGCTGTAATTATGTAAGTGCTTGTCTCTGCTGGGTGCAGTGTATAAAATCTGTTAACTTGTGGAAAAATTAAGACTAAGCCAAAGAATTTTCTTCTTAACTGGCAAAGCAACATTCCTGCTAGTCTTACGTTTTGCTATATTGCTAATTGAGTGGCTGCTTCTCCTCTGAATACAGAAGCATAGATTTAACCTCACTTGCAAGTGAAGCAAGAAAAAACTAAGCAACCAAACAGAATCAGGCATTTGCCTGATGATGTTGTTCGGTTTCTGGTGTGGCTCAACTTGGAGTTATTTTGGGGCTACAACACAAGGAATGTACCAAAAAACTGTTGTGGCTGGACAGTCGCTAAATGTAAAATTTTCATCTTGCAACGTTAGCTGTTTTGTTAAAATACAGGCATTCAAGTAAGAAATAACCAGCAACATATTCATTTTGGATGGGGAGAAGTTCCTTGGTACATATTTGGAACATTGTGCCTTATTTCATTGATAATGTAGTGGATACGACATACAGTAGATGCATTAAATTACTAATTTTAGCTCTTTAGATCAATGGGGAATAGACTGAAGAGCACATATCTATAAAACATTTCAGAGGAGGAACCTAATGAGTCACAGTTTGGTTATTGTGAGGTGTTTTAGTGACATTTTAGATATGATGGTTGGAGTTTGTATCAGCTCTCGTGAAATTACCTGAAGGCAGAGGACTAAAGGTGTCTAAAGCTGAACATTGAAGTAAATTTTTACTTTAATGCATCCATTCGATTGCAAAAATGAGGAAAACCTTTAAAAAATGTAATTCAGTGGTTAGCTGGGAACTGTGCCAGCATGTTTCTCTTACTTAGTGCCTCTTTATGTCCATATAAGTTGAAATGGTCTGAATCCTTACAATCAATCATGTTTAGGATACCACAATGTTTACACGAAGTAATCAAAACTGTAGAAAATAGGTTTTTGCCACTCCCAAGGACACAGCATTCCTTTCTCTCTCTAACAAATGTACTCTTATTCAAATGCGTGAGAATCAGGTAGTTTCTGCTCTCACCAGTCGAACCATGTATAATGTGGCCTTTCAAGGAAGAAAGACAGGAAAGATGGCTTCTAATCAAAGACTTATTTAGGAGTCTTCAACATACGCACGCAAGGTTGCATGCAAAACTCTGAGGATGTACGTTTATGTCTGTATCTACGTACGTTCATGTGCGTCCCTCTGACTGTGTGTCTGTTTGAGGTTCAAAAGGTTAATTGTGCCATATGGAGCGTGCGTGCATGCAGGCGCATGTATGCCAGTATGCATGCAAACCGAGCTTGTCTGTGCTGAGTTCAAAAGGTTAGCCGTGCCACAGTGCAGTGGATCCTGCCTTAATAATTGAGGCTTAACAAGCACATGTTAAAACATCATGATCCCTTCTCTCTGCCAGTCATGTCTCAGACACGAAAGCTGCAAAAACAGCTTGTTTGTCCAAACTCAATTATTCACCAGTTCATATGCCTAATGTGAACACAATCTCTTTCTCTCACTCATCTGGAGAGTTCTCCTTTAGTGGCCATTAGTGGTATTTTTTGATCATTTTTATCTCATCGTTTTTTAATTGTTAGTTTTTAAGTTGTGATGTGCAGTGTGAGGAACACACCTGCCTACTCACCTATTAGTCACCAGTATTCTCTCCAAATCTCTCTTAGAAACAAAAGTGTGATTCATCTTCCAATCATACTGTGAGATTAGGATGTTGATATCACGTTCATAACATGACTGCACACTTCTTATCTGCAGTCTCATCTTGATAAATCTACTTTAACATCCATCTCTTGTGTAGTTAACACTGAGTCATAAACCAGTAAGACAAGCACGAGATTCAAAGGGATTTGAAAATGAGTAATGTCAGTAATAACATTTCAAATCTGTGTCGAGTTCCTCTTTTAGGGCACGACCATATTAGGCACACGTATCCGCTTTACATGTTGGATAATACAGGGAGCAAGTATTATGTATTTTGTGCTTGCTGGATTATTATCTAATGAATGATATTACAAGGAACCAGTCTAGGCTGACTTAAGACGTTTTCACAGATCGTTTCTCACATCATATTTTAAAAATGGAAACTCTAGGCCTTCTTTTCACATTAGATAAATATACATGTTGTCCTGTATCATTTTATCAAGGTAAAGCAGTAGTAAGGAGAGGATTTTACTGTTCTAGACATTAAAATTTGAGTCAAATCAGCGTGATGTTTTACGGGCATCACGTTCAGATTCTTTTGATATTTGTGTATTTGATATCTATTTGATCTTGATGTAATCTGGGTTATATAGCACCTTGTCATGATTTATATCTTTTCAATAGAAAAGCAGCCATGCTTCATTATGTTTGCTAAAAATGCATTCTGATTACCTGAGCAAAATTTCAGGTGACTTGTTTTCAGTGGTGAAAGTGAAATCCTCTAAAAGTAAATCACAGTAAATGGTGGCATTGTTCTACTGTAAGTCTGTTTCATACGGAGCACAGTGGAACATTGAAAATAAAGTCACACGATGCAAATGTTCTGCACAGCTGTCAACACCTCAGCTCTCTGAGCCTCGTGCTCTTTCCCATGGCAACATTATCAAAAGTTCAGCAGCCATGTGGCAGCTGTCTTACGTGTTCCAGTGAAATGGCCATTCAAATGTTGATTTGAATAAATATGCTCATCCTATCCATTCAAATAGTGGTACGTGAGCCTGTGGCTGAGAACACAGTGTGCAGTGCGGGACCAGCGTGCAACAGAAGTGAGCAGCCTGGTCTCTCTGGGTGTTCAGTAAGCCTACATCTGGGGATTTAGAGCGAGGGAGGAGTGGAAAGAGGGAGGAGGCAGGAAGGGTGAGGGCCAGCAGGGGCTCATTCCCAGTGTATACAGGTGGAATTAATGGGAAGCAACAGGAAAAGACTGAATGTGTGCACACCTCCCTAAGGCCTCAAGGATTATAGCTCATGTGCACACACTCACACACAGGCTTTTCATAAATACTCGCTCCATCTTGCAGGTCTTAAAGTTACTCTCTTAGATGCTCACACATGGGCGGTCTAGTTGGCATAGACACTTGCATCTCTCACACCCAGAACATTATGAATCCTCTCCAGTCCTTATTTACTCAGACATGTTTCCCCTTATGAGACGCACAGTGTGTACATCTTTAATCATTAGGCCACACAGTGACTAAATTCCAGCAGTTGCCAAATGACGACTAGCTGTGAATCAGTGCACCCACCCTATTTTCGCATTCTGTACTGCAGCATGTCTTAATATAATTGGCTGGGACTCATATGTGTCTGGCCACCCCCGACATGATAAATGAACTTGTGTGTCTTCTTCATCCATCCAAGTCCGCCACTGAGGCTAAAGTTGTTAGAGCCTTTTCTTGTCCCCGAAAGGAACAGAAGCTCCGCTGCTCCATGGAAGAACCGCTGAGTCCACACAGGCAATTTTCATTTCATTACAAGTATACTCTGTGTGCTTTCTTTTAAAATGAAACAACTAGCAGGTTTACATGTCACTTGGAAAGAACTTTTTGGACGGTAGCTTCCTGTTTCCTTCATACCTTTATAAAAAGCTTTCTTTGGTTTGAAACAGCAGATGTTAAGTCATGCTGTCCAAATGCACTATTCAGGGAAGTAATAGTAGGTGTGTGTGCTCAAAAGCCTGATTACTGTCAATAACCACTGAGATAATCTTTTGACTAGAAATTCATTGTTCAAAAGCACTATTGGAACAACCAAAATTGTTAACAGTAAAGATTTTATATCCATTAGTAACAAATTATGCTGAAATATCTTAAACTTAAACAAATGTGACAGATGACAGATGAACTGGGGAATGTCTGATGATTTTATATGGAATATTTACATGTGCAACTATAAAAAAAAAAAAGACTGAAGAAGAAGTTCAAGTCAAACAAATGACAAAAAAACCAACATTTTCTCATTTACACCTGGTTGGATGTAGCTAGTTAGTTTTGGTTTTATTTTCTGTCTGAGTGCTGTCCTCAATACAATAGAGACGAATGAAATTCCATTTCTGGTGCTTGCAGCATTAAAAAATAATGTTTTAACATTTCAACAGCAATGTATCTATCCAGAATCAATGCTGCTATTACTCTGGGTAATTCATATTTTTCATAGGAACTACTCTCTACTTTAGAAATAGTCCCTTTTGGAACTGCTCACAGCGAATTCTGTGGATAATCCAGAGTAACAGGGACACTAACTGTGGAAAGAAATGTAGTTGAAAAGCTTTTGTGTGTGTGCGTGTACAACATTCACATCCCCTCATGGCACAAAGGCCCAAACACACAGTTAATGTCACTCTGCTTAACAACTGGTTCATAAGTTCATGATTCATTGACCCAGATAAAAAAAAAGCACAGTGGTATTAAAAATTCATAAAACACAGCCATCTAATCTTTTCAAATAATTTGAATAAAATGTATAGTAGTGTATAAATGTAGTAGCTTACAAACAGAGGCTCAATCAATTTTCACAGTATGCAAAAATATACACCAAAATATGCATACATATTCCACAACAAACATCTGACCAGTATTTCCTGTTTTGTATTGACGTATGATGACGTGACATCAGGTGACAATCAGCTCAGAACCACTTAACAAGCCCACACATTTGTTCATGATTTGCATAATTACATCTCTCTGTGAATGTCACAAATTTGCCATCCAAATGGAACAATTTTTAGCCGGTAATACAAAGTCACCATCTGACCTGTGTTTGCTGTGCTGCTTTCTTTCTTGCTTGATGTCATCTCATTTGTCTCGCTCTCTATTTGTTTGCCAATGATGCCCCAGTCTACTGCTAAAACCTTCAGGCCAAATGATGCAATTATAGGTTATAGAGAAGGAAGGGAAATGACGAATGTAAGACAAGCAGAAGGGAGGAAGAATGCAAACTCAGCTTATCAAAACCATTTTGTTCTCCATTATCCAGGCCAGTAGGTAAAATGGAAAACAGCTCTCCCTGTGAAAGAGAAAAGAGCGGTTGTGGCAGCTGGTGCAGGAAGCAGTGAAATAATGGACAAACACAAAGGAAGAAAAGAAAGAAAGAAAGAAAAAGTCACCACTTCCTGTCCTAGGAAGAGTGGGCACCATAGTGGGAGGGTGTACTTGTTTGAGAACGTGTGAGGCATGCGTACGTGCAGCGTGGTGTGTGAGCTTTGGTGGAGGTGGGGACGAAAGAGAACAGGATGCACAGCCCTGGAGGAATGTGTACAGCCTGGTGGCACGTATGTGAAACTCATCCCTCCCTCCCTCCCTCCCTCCTCTCCACCTCTTTCTTCTCTCCCTCTTTTCTTTCCTTCACTCTTCTCCTGCTGTCCCTTCCCCTCCCTGTACGGGACAGCAGTCACAGCAGTCAGCAAGGGGGGGAGATGTGTAAACTGAGATAGTGAGGGAAATTAAAGGAGAGAGGATGAGAATGAAAGAGCGGTGATGAGGCAGCGGGGAGAGAAAGGGCCTTTGGGACGTGGAGCTTTAAAAAAAAAAAAAAAAAACAGGGTCAGAGATTGCCGTCGAAAAGAGAATACACGATCGCATTATCACTCTGCACCATCAAACCCTCAGCAATGACTCAAACCCGCTGACGGTGATTCCACAGTTTAGTGCTGTACATCACGTCTCGCTGCCGTAGCATGACTCACATGCCCAGGGATGTCAAGGGAACTCTGAATGACTACGGCTTGCAACTCACGACTTCAAGAATTGACCTTTGTGTTGCATACTGCCGCCGCTCCTCCTCCCTGTATACCCGAAAATCCCTTAAAGTGCTCCAAACTTTCTTTACACCTGCACCTCAACTCCTATTTGCCATGCTAGGTCTTTTTTTTTGACACGTAGCCTTGGGGATGTTCCCTTCTTATTCATTTCATCCACATTCTTCTCCCATGTAAAAACTCTGCCTCCTCTGTTTGGTTCCCTCCTCTTCCCTACCCCTTCCTTCATCCCCCCCCCCCCCTCAAAAAAAAAACAGCTGCTCTCCATTCGTCCTGATTATCCCGGAGACTAGAACAGAACAGACCATGTAACAGAACAGCACAGACTGCACTTTATTTACTGTGCTACATGCTGCTTAGCCCCGGCTGGCTAACTAGCCACAGCAGGCCTGCATTCCAGCCCTCTGCAGTCAGCCTGCAGACTCTGTACCGTACTTTGCAATTTGTGACTCACCTTTCATGAATCCATCCGATGGTGTAATAGGCAGGATGGTTATATCTTTTTTTAGCCTACCGAACAATAATTTTGAGATGCAGGTCAAGCATTAGTGGAAGGAGTTCATTTCCTGTCCTGTGGGCAGGTGCATAAAGCAGATTACGTGGCAATTCTGCATTAAAACTCACATCTCATTTCTACCACTTCTGCTGTGTTTTTATTGCCAAGAAATTTCCCCTCCTTGTGCATGATTACGTTTAAACTTTTCATATAATATTATATTGCTGCCTTGTGAATACTACGTGAATTGCATGCTATAACACAGCGCTCTTGCATGATGAATGTAATTTCACTCATCATCACTCTGAGCCTCAAGGTCTAATGCCTATTATTTGGGTTGCATTATCCAGAAATAAATAAAAGCCATTTGTTTTATGGAGCCCGAGTGTGAGAGATTTAATACTGACGGCTATTTTCTCTTTTAATTTAGGATAGAGGATAACAACATAAATTTTTTTCTCTAAGTTTTGGAAATGTCAGAGCCTGTAAACAAAGACCACTCATTAACTATGTGATTCAATGTGTGACACGTGTCCCATTCCCACATCTTGTATGAATGGCTTGGTCATCAGATTTTATGTAAAATGGTCCCTTGAGGGTCAGCAGTATGTTGGGAAATGCAGGCTTAGCAGAGGTGCAAAGTAACAGTCACATTGTTTGTATTTCTGTTGCTCTCAGTCTTCACTTAGACTTCTATGACTTTGGATTGACTTTCACCGCCTCTAAACACTAAAAACAAAGGAGAGATGAGGACAATACGGCATCTGTCCAGATGGCAGTGTTTTTTTGTTTTTCTTTGTATCCATATCATTCATGTCAGATCCCTGAGCCATTCTTAAGAGTTATAAAAATGTCAACATTTAGTTCACAGAGTTCTCTCTCTCAGTGGGAAGCTAGAACAGTGAGATAAAAATGTTTTTTTTCTTTTCTAAGCTAACAAAGATTCAACTATAGTGGTGGTGAGGGACATTACACAACCTCTAGATGACCATCCATCCTGTTTTAACAGATTTATTTCAGTTTTTAAATGTTATACAAAATAACAAATCACACTTGGACATTTTGTTTCTTTCTGATGTCTTTAAACATTGACCCCTCAGAGATCGCCAAAGCCAAAGCCACAAAGCCAAAACTTTGTTGTCCAAAAAATTTAAAAAATAAATAATTAAATATTCAAAAAGTCAACAATGACAAGTTTAAGAAAAGTTGATATTTTTCTTGATTGAATCACAACCACTATCTTTCTCTAACCTTAACCAACTGTTTTAGCAGCCTTATGAACATGATGTGGACCCAAGTCTCAAGTGTCAAAACTGTGTGCCTTGTATACCCAACCATCACGCCAATCCTCTGTAAATCTAATCTGTGTTATAAAGACATCACATTTCATGTTTTGGAAAAGAACATTGCCAGACATACACTGGCTGTTCAACCTTCTCAGCTGCTTAAGAAATCTGTGGCTTCAAAATACTTGAAATGTAAAAGCAGCATAAGACTCTATCAGTGTTAGCTGATAGCTTGAAACCAACAGCTGTTGCTTTGCAGAGAGAGGAGGCCAGTAATGCGTTGACAGCAGTGGTGGAAAGTAACTAAGTACATTTACTCAAGTACTCTACTTAAGTACATTTTTGAGGTACTTGTACTTTACTTGAGTATTTCAATTTGATGCTACTTTATACCACATTTCAGAGGGAAATATTGTACTTTCTACTCCACTACATTTATTTGACAGCTTAAGTTACTGTTCAGATGAAGATTTGACACAATGGATAATATAACAAGCTTTTAAAATACAACACATTGTTAAAGATGAAAACAGTGGTTTCTAACCTTTTTTGGTTTTGACGTCTTACAGAAAGCAGTGTGTAGTCGGGGTAACATTTCAGATGTCTATTAGTTGTTAACAGCTCCACAAATAGTGATTTTTCCCTCTAAACTTCTCACATGGTTTCATTTCAATAAATGTTCAAATGATCCAATATTTCACCAAAAATCAAAGATTAGAGAAAAAGTCCAAAAACTGAAAACAGATTTGTGTATCAGAACTGTTTTTTGTTCTTTCCGCTCCCATTAATCATCTCATGACCCCTCAGATTTATCTGGTGATCCTTTGGAGGAGCCCGACTACTAGCTTATTATATATAAAGTAGTTCAAACTAGCTCCACCTCCACAGCTGCTACAACAGTAACGTGCTGCTTACACACTGATGCTTCAGTATTAATAATCTAATGATGTTATAATATATCAGTCAGAGGGACCAAAACACTACTTTTATTGCAATACTTTAACCACAGGCTTCTAATACTTTAACTTAAGTTAAGGACTTTTACTTGTAATGCAGTATTTTTACATTGCTGTATTGGTACTTTTACTGAAGTAAAGGATCTGAGTACTTCTTCCACTGCTGGTTGACAGTGTGGATCTGTTATTTGTCTGCAGTGTGTTTAGTAAATGTTTGTTGTTATGCTTTTTCTCGTAACCTTGGCAACAAGCCTTGGGGGGTGTCATGGTTCCCAATCATCTGATATTGTTTCGGCAGTCACGATGTCCCGCCCGATTGCACATGTGCACTCACACACACACACACACTGTAGTTTGACAAGGTGCTAAAGGAGGGGGGTTACAGGATACTGGTGGGCTCAGAGCTACAGTGTCAAGTACTCTGGTAAATATCCTACACATACCCTAAACAAGGGAGATGGAGAGAGTGAAATACCAGACCTGGAGAAACAGATCCCTGTTTTCACTGGGGGCAGGTTTACCTGCTCAGCTCAGCTCTGTTTCTATCCCAAACTCTCAGTGTGTTTCTGCTGCGGAGGGCGCTTGGTGTTTCAGGTCATTTTCACTGATTCAGTCTTAAGCTGTTTGTACTTACTAGCCAACTGATGTTTACTGCCAAACACAGCTGCTCCGTGAGATGGAGTTTGTGGGGTTCAGTGGAAAGCAGCTAAGAGACAGACACAGACAATATCACTGCTGTTAGTTTCTGATGGCAGGGAACATATTGCTCACATTGCTCACCATTTCCAGTACAGCTTCCATTAAAGACATTTAAAACATTAAAAGTAAGATCAGGTTTTGAAGATTGTGCTACAATCAATTTAGTCCTTTGTAGTATGATTGCTCCCTTGTTTCCATCTGGAGTAACATAGCCCCTCAATATATAAAAACCAAATACACACTTTAACACTAGTTTCTGCAGACAAAACAGTGTGGCTCCACTACATTGTCTTGTCTTTTTCTCCTTTCCTTTTCTTTTCTTGACTATAGAAGCTGCCTTTCAACCAGATGTCCCGGTCAAACTCCTAGTTCAAACAAATCCAGCTTCATGGTAACCATTCTATAGCTGACTCTGACCTCTGACCTCTTGAGGCCGAGGATCTTAAAGTATCACATTAAGCCAAGAGTTGACCTCAAACTCGGGCCTATAATGTTGCACACAGTTTAGCGGTTGAACTGCTTCCCGAGAGCACGTAGCTCACAGAAGAGGCACGTTTCTCTGTTCCCTCCCTGTAGACATATCAGCATGATCAGCCTACGTTTGCTGCTTGACAGGTGAGAGCAGGTGGGAGAGCCGTGGGTGTCGTTCGCTCAAGAGGTGAGACAAAAAGCCCAGGACGGTGTCATTCTCCTTCCTCCCTCTGTTCCGATTCCTGCCCCCACGTTGGTGTGAGTGCGCTCTCGGCACCAAGGGCAAACAAAAAGAGAAACGGCAGTAGGTTGTCAAGGCAACACGGCAGCCTCACACACACAGAGACACACAGGTGAAGTGTGTAGTTCGGCGTGCACACACACGCTCAGACGTGTGCAGCGAATACGTCACTGTAGTTCTGTTCGCAGCGTGAGCTAATGTTTGTAGGCTGGAGCTGAGGAACCTTTCACGACTTCAGATGATGAGTGGGAATCTAAAGTTGGCAGCGTGTCACAAGCTTTATTTATACAACGCTGTATCTTTAGTCTCACAGCTAGTGTCCTACTTTCACACAGACTTTGGAAATTATGTATTAGTCACAGTGTGTCCAACATTACACAGGAAAATCACTGCCTCAAATAGAGCTGATATTGAGATCATGATGATGCATCTTTGTGTGTTTCCTGTTAGTTCTCTGGGGTTATGCAGATGTTTAAATATCTGATCGTGCGAACTTTTTTTTCTGAGCAGTGTTCTCCATCTAAATTGTGTTTCTAAATAACAACACATTCATCATTATGTCACTCCTCCTCTCTTAACCTCGGAAGAACATGGCCTTGATAATCTGTCATCTTACTCTCTTTTTCCTTCTGTCTCTCTTTCTCATGTGTCATTCATGTGTCACTCTCCCCCTCGAGAGCCCTGAGATAGTTTTAATGGCTGGGCGTGCCCGCGCTTCACATGCAAATGTGGGAAAAGTAACGACCAGGCAAAATCAAGAGAGAAATTCAAAACAAATGCCTAATTAGTAGCTGGGGATTCAAATGGAGCCAACAACACCACAGCCAATATAGCAAACAATTTTGAAAGGGGGAGTCAAGAGAGGGAGTGCTATAAATGTCAGATTTTAAAGATGTGTTAATGTGCACTTTCTGGTACAGAGAACGCATTCATGGCTGGCTTAGGGGGTTTTCTGTGTGTGTGTTTGTGTACGTGAGAGTGAGCACTCACATCTGTGGAAGTGTGTGTGTGCGATGTCGGCTCTTTCTTATGTGTGTCAAGCTCGGTGTTAATTAAGTACGATATGCAGCGAGCATTACCGAGGGGAAAATGGATCTGGGACAGCTCAAATGCAAACACCTTGCTTAGCCATGCAAAAGATCAGACTGACACTGTCAAGTTCAGCTTTCACTGGTAGATTTAATGATCAAAGGATTATAATCTGAATTTGGATCATAGCCTGGGATGAATTAAAGATTAATTTTGCCAGATGTTAGCTCAGAAGAATTAGGCAGGTAAATACAGAGAAACCGAAAGTTGAACTCAACCCTGAAACTATTTGCTTATAAGGAAAGTGATTTGTCTTCTCCCCCACCTCTACGTTTTTCCTCACTGTATTGAGAAAAGAATTGCTACGCCTGAACTTTGGCAGCCCCACCAGTCAACAACAGACAAAACAATATGGGTAAATTAAAATGGTTAACTTTGTATATACGCAGGCAGCCATATCCCAGTACGCCCTCCAAGATCCCAATCCTAAAAAACTCTCCCCTGGTCTCTGCCAAGTCTAATTTGTGCTTGTGTTTCTGCACAGAGTGATCTTGATTAAGACACACACCCCTCCAAAGGGCCGGACCAACTCCTTATCTCACAGCAAGGAAGTGAGGAAGGAACCATCAACACTGACACAAAGGGTGGGCCACTAGTGACGTGAGCCAGTCGTGTTTTGGTTTATGCAGTTTTCCATTAGCTGGAGGGTCTAGAATTTTACTTTTTTGTTTTGTTCTTCATCCAAACACTGAGCATTACGACATGGATATAAATCAGAAGGATCTGCTCAGGATTGATGCTACGTGCAAAGACCAAAAAAAGAATGCTTTGAGCATTATTTTCTGATTAGACTTCAAGATGTATTGCATGCATGAAAACCAAACAAAACTAAAAAAATTTCAAAATGTATGCATGTAGGTACTGCATGACCTCTTGTATGTGTATATGTACAAGTATGTATACTGCAAATACCATAATATGGTGAAAAATAAACAGAAATAAACATCTACTTTTTATTTTCAGCATGCAGTTTACTCAGATTTTTATCTGACATGAGGTACATATCTTAGTACATATTATTCAAGTGATACTGTATGACTTATGAGGTTCTATTTGCTTTTCTAAAAATGTAATTTATGTTCTAGTGATATCTCATGAATACTAAAGAAATTGTTTGACATTTTGGGAAATATGCTTACTTTCTTTCTTGCCAAGAGTTTTTTTTAAGAAGGTCGACACCACTCTTGTGTCTGTTCCTTAAATATGGAGCTTTAGCCAGGAGACGGGTTAGGTTAACTTGGCTGCAAGCAGGGTGAAACAGATAACATGGCTCTGTCAGACGGAAAAGAAATTTGCCTACCAGCACTTGGCTCACTAAATATTCCAGCACATAACCCCCCTAAAACCACAACTTCTTTTTCTTTCAGTATGGATTAAACAAACAAGCTATAAGGTGTTAATTAGTGAGCTTCCCTCTGCTACAAGCTAACATCACCTGCCTGTAGTGTTCATTTAAGCTAACTAAGCTAACTCTGCAAGAAAGTGTACAAGTGTACAGTACAATACTGTATATCTCAAAGGCTATAGTTTACACTATAACACTGTACCTGTGTATGCATGTACTGTATGTATGAAACAGGAGGAAACAGCAGGATGTGATGGGGGAGGATAAATTAAGAGGTCAAAAAGGAGAAGATAGTATATGAATGAAACTGAGGGGATACATATAGTGTGAATGACAGATTAGAACTGAGGAGAATGGGTGCAGCTGTTAATTAATGATGAATGAGAGAGATGAAGTAAAGAAGGAAGTGGGAAGGAGGATGTAAAAATGAAAAACTGTGGAGAGAAAGCATGACGCTCCCGTGTTGCACTCCTTCCCTTCAGCAGGGGTGGTCCTCTGGCGAGATAACCCCAGCCAGACAGCCGTGGGTGATAGAGATCAGATTGAGATGACAGACTGGTGTGGTGCCCAGACACACCAGTCGCACAGACACACTCGCATAGAAACACATACACACAGTAATGAGGAGGAAATTAAAAAAGCATTATGTAGAAAGAAAAGAAAAAAAATCTGCATTCTTTGTTGTTTGTCAGTCTTTCACAGGACGGGGAAAAAAAGTGAATGAAAACAGAAGGCTGGAAGTTCTTTGTTCTGTCAAACAAACACATCAACTTCCCAGAACTGTTTGCTCAACCTACAATATGAGTGTATTCTGTTTCACTGCATTCAAAAGTGCCCTTTTGCTTATCTTCAGGTGTACCTTTCTTGACCATTGGGCTATACTTTATCTTTATGTTAACAAACAATTAAAATCTTTTCTTTTCATCATGTTATAAAGGTGGCTGTTTTTACTTTGAGTTAGCTAACTGAGAGTAGATAGAAGTAGGGATGTAAAGTTATTAGGCCTATAGAAAGGTTAAAAACATGGGTTGGGCTTTCTGGTATAGTTTTAGGTCTTACCTCACAGATTAAGACTGTTTTGTTTCCCTTGCAAAGTTTTGCTCAGGAGAGTAAATATTTCTTGTGGCGTGCCCCAAGGGTCGGTCCTGGGCCCCATTCGTTTCTGTTTTACATGCTGCCATATGGTTATTTTATCTGCAGATATGGCATTTGTTTCCATTGCTACGCAGATGACTCACAGCTCTACATCTCTACTTCACCTGATGATCTGAGATCTTTTAAGTTGTGTTTCAAAAAATCAGTGATAGGATGGCTCAAAATATAGTTAGATAAGGATGAAACTGAGATTTTGGTTATCAGGGAACAGGCCAGAAGAGAAAACTTAATTTCACATCTGCAGTGTACTTCACCTGAAGCTAAGATTATCTCGGGATAATCTCAATTACACTTATGTACTGTTTGCAGGACCTCCTAAGAATCTGATCAAACATCTACAACTGATTAGATATCCAGCAGCCAGCCAGTCCTCACCAAAATCATATCACCATATCACCCCTACCTACTAGAATCTCTCCACTTGCTGCCATAGAATTGATTTTAAAGTGCTTTTCATTGTTTTCAAGTCACTTCTCAGCCTTGTTCCAGTCTACCTCAGTGACCTCAGATCACTGTGCTCTGCTGACCCATGTTAGCTGCTCCTCAATCCAGGACAAAGACCTACATTTAGTGATTCTGAAAGAGTCTTCCTGTAGATTTAACAATGTACAATTTTGTGTATGAAATGTGCTAGATTATTGTTATTATAATCATGAACAAACGACAAAAACATAAAATAAGTTTGGCACATGCAAGTACAATTTGCAACATGACATCACTTCACTAATCAAAACAAACAATGCACTTGTGGGCCCTGTAGGACTCACAAACTAATCTGCAGTTTGGTACTGACAATTATTTGTGAAACGTGACTGCCACTGTTTGCAATCTGTGTATAAGCAATGCTCGAAAGATCCCTTTTGTGAAACAAATTCCAGATGTTCAGATTTGACAACTGTGGCCTTGATGACATATCTCGGCATCAGTTGATTTATTTGATCTTGCATTTTCATTGACACAAAGCAAGTGTCATGCCAAATTTACTCTAGATGCATTCAGAAACCACATTTAATACCAAAGCAGCCCTCCACCATGTGTGCAGTGGTATGTGTGTCTGTGCATGACAGGTGCCCTTTGTCTGATGATTCATCACGGTGGCTTGATGCCTTGTCATTGCTCCACTGATGTTATTCATGTTGGAACTTTGCGATACCTCAGGGATTCATAAACTGACGATCCTGCTGACAGACTGAAAACATACAGCTGGGATTGGAATTTACGAGCAGAGGATAAGCATGTAGTAGTCTGACTCAAAGGATGTAGACTATGGGTATAAGCTTGCCATTGGCTGACTATTTCAGTCGGAATTGTCCTCCCCTTCCACTATCTGCGTGTTACCGTTTTCAAAATCCCCATTGCTTCACACTTCACACAAGCTTCTGTGATATCAGTTTAATAACCTTCTGCAAGAGCTACATACAGCTGTGAAATCGTCTGTTGTTTTAACGAGTCCAGTGAGGTCCTCCAGAGCTAAAGTGTAGGCAGGCTTCACCTCTAGGGCACCAATGATCAAGTTATGTTTGTCTTTTTTATCAGTAAAAGTTGTATTACAGTCAACATACGTCTATTACTGTTTTATGTGGTGTTTTCTTTTGTGGGGATTTAGCCATTCTAATGCCAGGGCTCGCCTCCCGATGTTCCAATGTTCCACCAAAGCAAGCCCCACCCCAACACTATTTTGCAAGGGCACCGTCGCTGCCTCCTGGGCTTAGCGCCGCCCAAGACGATTGTGATTGGTTTAACCCTCTAATGCACAACATATTCAAAACCTTTTAATGCACAACACGTGTCAGAAATTACCAGCATTAATTTTCAATGTTATTTGATACATTGCTGAATGTTTCATTATGATATCTTTTTTTTAAAAGATAATTTTTTCAGGCTTTTGCCTTTATTTGACAGTCAGTATAGAGACAGGAAATGTAGGGAGGGAGGGGGGTCTGACATTCAACGCAGGTCCCCTGGCTGGGAGTCAAACAGTAGACGTTGCAGTTATGTGGTAGGTGCCTTAACCATTAGGCCACCAGGGCGCCCTCATTGTAATATCTTTGAAGCAAAATAATGTCATTACCCAGGATTTTAAGAGATAATTAATTTGTTTTTTCATTATTATAAGTCATTATATTATATTAGGGCCCAGAGACTTTGGTGCTCTGACTTGCCTCCTCATCATGTACTTCTCCTGCAAGCAGCATGTCTATAACCAGCATGTCTATAACACCTAAATCTGGCATGATTGCAACCAGCCATGTCAACACAGTCAGTAAGGAACAAAACACAATACAGTATTTTCAAGTGGACCCACGGTCATATCCTCAACAACTGTGTTCTATTTTTACCTTACATTTACTCAGTAGGATACAGCAGGTCAACACTTGCTCTTACTTTACCATAGGTCAGCAGCTAGCTAGCTAAACATTCTCACATCTTTCTAACCACTGACACATTTACAGAATGATGTATATGTACATGTACATGATGTATATTCTGAATTGAACAGTACAATAAAACTTACGCACATAGTTGTCTTGTAAATAGTTGAAACTGTGAACTTGAGGGCGGTGGTCCAAAATATGTTCCTCATTACAAACATGTAAACAAATCATGGGCTCCTATCAAATTCCATTGAGAATACATATGAGTCATTTTTGACCCATATTGTGCATTTATGGGGTAGTGATACAAAAATAGAACAAAATAACATAAAAAAAAAGTCTTTGTGATGTTAAAAAACAATTTAATTGAGGAATTCATTAAATATTAAGTAACAAAATGCATAACATGCAAAGATATACAACAAAATGATTCTCTTGGGTCACTTTTGACCCATGTTGTGCATCAGAAGGTTAATTTTCCCCTATAGCAGAAAGATAATGGGTTCAGCCAGACCTTTTTCCAGTGCTGGCACAGTGCTAAAAAGAAGTGTGGAAATATGTCTGGCTATGCAAGACTAAGCGTGTAGATACCCGGGTGTTTTTTCTACTTAACTCTGCCTTTCCGTGAGTATCTCTCCAAGCTTGTGTGTGTATATATGTGTGTGTGTGTCGTGTGAGTGCCTCTATCCCAGAGGTCATTGTCTCTGGGTCCAGACGGCTCCGACTCAGGTTCTCAGTGTGGCTTCACTAATCTGCCGTAATTATGTCTCACAGTCAGCTCACTCACAGTCACACATACACTGGCTCCCTGTCTCTTTGACTCTTTGTCTCTTTTTTCTCTCCTCCTTGCCTCTCTCTCTCTCTTTTTTTCTTTTTTCTCAGGAGACCAGAGTCGTGGCTGCCTCAAGGTGACTGGCAGTGCATGTGTGCCTGTGTGTGTGCATGTATGACAAGGTATCACCCGTGCAACGGGGCTACCACCCTGCCGAGACACAGCTCAAAGGACTCCCTTCACAGCTTCAGGCTGAAAAAAAGACATAAATGCCTTCGTGACTCGCCATATAGTGAAAGGAGTTTCCAGTGCAGGAGTCATCCACTGCAAGCATCATACGCATCTCCCCCTTCCTGCCACTGTGACGCATATCTTCCTTGTGTTTCATCAGCCATCACGCCTCAGGGTGTGTGGTGACGCAGAAACTGTGTGGGCTTCCTAAATCCAGACTACCTGACCTGGTTCGTGGGAGTTCAATTTTAATGGAAGCCCACAATATAAAGAATTCACAGATTTTATTACCTCGATAATGTCAGTGCGGTTATTGTTATTGAAATACAGACTTTTATGAATAAGTTGCAAACTCTCATATCATATCAAGATTTGTTGAACTGAGTCAGACAGTCATAGAAATTTGAAACAAACCCCTGTGTTGACTAAACTGATTTGAAAGAGAAAACAAAAGTGAAAAATACAATCATTTACCAAACAGTCCATTGTAAACAGTCATCACAGTTTATAGGCTGACTTCCCGGTGCAACTTAGACCTAGCTACTGTCACCTAACATAGTTTTCCTGTACAAGGAAGAATTATTACTAACGTTTTTTGTGCGTTCACTTTCAATATTACCCCCATATAAAGTCATTCAGATAACGTGACTGAACTGTTGACTTGTCTGATTATCTGAGTGCTCGTGCTTTTTGCACTGTTGTACTTTTTTGTACCAATGTTACCCTGTTCCCAGATCTCAGAAATGACTTTGGTGAGTATGAAGTTATCATGATGGATAACAATACCAAAAATTAGGCCCAAGTTGTAATAATATAGAATTATTCTTTATATTCACATGTATAATGCCAGAAGTATATGCCATTTGAAATATTTTGCTATGTAGCTTTTTCTTCCCCCATTTGTAATATTATTATGTTATTGCACATTATCTGAGACTTATTTTTGCACAAGAGTAAGAAATCATCATCCTAATAAGAAATTATCAAGGATTCCTGATACTTAAAAGCTGAATACATTCAACCTGCATTTTCCATCTGCATTTTTTTCCACAAAGCACCATCGCAAGCCACTCCCTCAACGTAACCATAAGCATGACTCATCTTTATTCATAGCACAGTGAATCTAAAACTAGAAAACATAGTAACGCTAACACAATGACAAAAACTGTAATCATTGTAAAATATTAAGTACACATTTGTATGGAAGTTGTCCTACGGCAAATAATAGCAATGATATAAACTCACTGATAACACCCTCACAGGACAACATTCCTTTGACAACAAATTCTTAACACAAGGTCCACAACTTGTGCCTCAGCTGATGAAGTAGCTCAGTTGTCATGGAGATGATTTAGTTGGATGTGACTAACAGTATGTATGGAATTTCTGTCACATGATAACACGTGGATGATATTGGTGTTCTTTTGCATCATCTGCTTTAGATTGCCTGTTATTATTCCTGCTCCTGTCTGCACACACTCAACATATTTAGAGATATCTGGTTTAACTTTGGCTGTACAGTGTTAAAAACACATTCCAAAGACTTGTAAATAACCCCAGGTAAATAATCCATCATATGACATATAATTCTTAACTTGGCCAAGACAGTTTTGTATCATTATTTAACTGTGCTGGAATAAAGTGTTCTCATATCAGGGTGTATATTACATTGTGTTCTGCTTGCTGTCAATCACCTGACACCCATGGAAAGAAATCAAAGTCTCCTCCAGGAAATAATCCCTCAAACACATGTTACCTTTTGAACTTTATTGTCTTAGCCAAGTCTTTCTTTGCAAGTTCATAAAAATACATTTTTAATTGTCTTTTAAAGGAAAGCAGTGACAGTTTTATATTCACAAGGATATTTAGAGTAGCTATGTGCCATAAACACGGAAGTGAAAGGTAATATGTTATATGACAGAATGGGAGCATGCAGATAAGGAAACAGGACATACAATGAAACCTGGTTGAGGTAAACAATCTAAAAATAATTAACTCAATTAGATCTAACGTTTAGCTGTCCCTGACTGCACCTTTTAAAACGACTCATCTGTTTGACGTCCCAGGCATCATAACCACAATGAAGTGGTATAATTCATAATTGTGGCTGGCACTCATTTATATTGCAGTGATGTATGTCGAAGTGAACTCTGTTTAACCCCGTGACAGCGTTCATTTATTCAGAAGGCACGTTGGCCTTACAGGACAAACCTGTTCCTTTTTCAAAGAAACTCTGTGGAGCGTTTGCCCTGTATGTCAGTGTGTGTGTGAACCCCACTGAGCTCATTAAACTGTTAATATCGCTGTCTTCCTCTTCACAAAACCTCACAAGATATTGCATGCTCAATGGCTGGAACACACAGTCATGCACATACACACAGGCACATACAAAGCCTCGCAAAGCTTTTCTGACTAAATGCGTGCCTGGCTGCTTGCTTAAACACACACATTCACACACAGACGCACACACACACGCGGCAGCAGCACAGCACTCTTATTTAAACTGATGTGAGTGCTGTCACGACATCCGACTAGTCCTATTTGTTCCACAGAAGCCTTGGCGTGAGAGAGCAGGGTCACCCCACTGGCTCTCATGCAAATCCATTCAGTACACACACGCGCGCGCACACACTCACAGACGCACACACGCACACACTTAATAGTCGTGCAGATAAGAAAAAAGACAGAGAGACAGACAGGCAGGCAAGAAGAGAGCCATGTAGAGATTCAAGCAGAGAGAGAGACGGGTGGACAGGAAAACCTTTAGCCAGGCAGACAAACAGACAAATCAACCTGAAGACATAGAGGCACACATAATGAAATTGTCAGATATGTAGAAAGACAGACTCGTGTCTAAAATAAACAATGGCTGAGTTAGGCCTTTGAGCTGTCCTGAGCTATATCACTCCCTGGTGGCCCCACATGGCAGCAAGAGCTAACTGTTTTAAGATTTATTTTTTTTTACAGATTCTTCGGGTGTAGTCCACATCTGTAACAGCATCTGTCTGTGTCTTTGGATTTCAAAGAAAAGAAACAAAACTGTAGAGACAAAAGACTCAGGTACACGCTAATAGTAGCTAAGCTAACACTAATGTTAGCAGTTGAAGGCTATATGCTATATGATGCACATTCAGCAGGCGGGGTAGTGGGGCAGTCTCATTGAATGACTGAGCTTTAGAGAGGAGTTCCTCCCCCCTCAGCCCCACTCTATTTACGCATAGTTATTATTCACACATGATGTGTGTGGAAAGCAGAGGGTTTCTGAATTAGCCAGCAAATCAGTTCTCCCGGTTTTTACGCAATTATAGAGTTGCAACGTTTTTGTGACTTACAATAATAAATAATATGGTCAATGCACCCATTTCCTTTATTGCCCTCTGGTGGGTGCATGAACTATAACACAGCCTACAAGCCAAGGCTATACAGTGTTGCTGACTGTTTTCAGTGGGAAGTAGCTAAAGCCTAGATGTCGCTAGATGACGTCACTGGCTAATTTGTATATATGCTGTCATGATGTTATTATATACATGCAAGATTTTAAAAAATGTAAAGAAAATTAAGTTAAATTAAACTAAACTGTCTGTAATTGGCTATTTCATTAACTATTTTTCTTTTCAATCAGCTTCTCAATGTGCATCTAAATCTACCCCTAATATTTATGCAGGCTGTTGTATCAACTCTAACTGAATAATCATAAATAGAGAGATGATCATGCACTGGAATAAATTCACTATTGTTAACTCTGTCTATTATGAAAAAACAAAATCAAACTTAGAAAGTAAAGTTAAATCATTTAGAATAAGAACAATGAGGATCAGTGATTGGTCATTTGATACACACCTTCACAGCTCATTCACGACTCTGTGTGGCTGATGATCGGTTCATTGAACGTGCTGCTGCTCTGTCCCACCCACTGGACAGTCAATCCAGAGAGCCACATTAGCGCTCATTGACTGAAAAATACTGACGACTCCCTTCAAGGTGAGGACTTAAGGTCTGTCCAAAAAGTTTCTAGATGTTACTAGCCGCTTTTTAGAAAAAAGCTAATAAAGGGGTCTTAAAAGACGCTAAAACTAGCAATAAAGTCACTAAGTTGACTTGGTATTTCTAGAGAGAAGTTGACACTTTTTGAATGGGAGTCTATTGAAGCCCAGGACTTTTGGAACCAGCATCTAGCGGCCATCTGTGGCATTGCCCTTTAAGGTACAGTACTTGCCTCAGGCAATGGTAGTTGCCGCTTGGCTAAGACCCTACCCTGAAGAAGATTGCTGATTTATCTCTGTAACCAAATGATGGTAATTTTTAATATAAACTTTTAAACCTGGTCTGCATTCGAGGATTACAAGGGATTAAGACATTTACAAGACATTTTGAGGGATTATTTGATGTTGTTATAATTCTTACTTCATATTTGTTGGGGTGTTATCATGTTTTGTTCTGATGTTTTAGTTTTCACATGTAGCTTTTCTCACCACTCTGCTGCCTGTGTTTAGGATTATTTGGACATCTAAGTCAATGACAAATTGCCTAAAATGGAAATAGAACAGAAACAAGAAAAAATCCTGACAGAGGTCCAGTGAGAGGCTGGCAAAACAGCATTGAAGGCAACACAACACAGTGATGCAGATAGGGCCTGTACGATATATATTACAGCATACAGACAGCAGAAGGGGACCATTTGGTGTTACCAAAGAGATACCAAGAAAAGCAGCTCCCATCTATAAAATGTAAAAAGTAATGGATGTAGCCATCATGATGTCACCCATTGGTTTGTGCAGTGCCGTTTTGAAGCCTTGAGTTTGCATTTTGACCGTCGCCATCTTGGATTTTTGGAGCGAGAAGTGACCATATGTGGATGAGAGGGTGGAGCTGACCCTAACGCTTGCTGCTAGCTGCTAGCTTGGTTAGCACAGTGCATTTACAGTCTACGGTTAACTGTCATAATATTAATGCTAATTTCCACTAGCCAAAAACAGTCTTAAAATCATTAAAACAAAATGTACTTAAGTGAAAACCTGAACATCCTCTCCTGAGAGGGTCTTTTAGTACGACCAAATGCTGAACAAGACTTTTTTAGGCAACCAAAATGTTACAATTAACTTTCATGAACTGAAAACACCCTTGGATATAGTGACAGCTATGACTATATGCTGTGAATCTGGGGTTACACCATGGTTACGTTACCTAACCAACGTTGTCAACATGGTAGTGTCTTGTCAATCACAACATAGCCATGCCCTAAAGCATACCCTGCTTTATCGTCTATTTTACTCAAAATGAACATCATGCTGTATTGAAGAAGACTTGAAACTAGCGAATGAGACTATAAACTCATTAGGAAACTGTTTACTTAGGTAACAAATCAAGTGAGAAGTAGGGTCATTTTCTCATAGACTTACATACAATTGGACGTCTTTTTAGGGGCAGTGGAGTTGCCCCCTGATGGCTGTTAGAGAGAATGCAAGTTTAAGGCGCCTCCACATTGGCTTCACTTTTCAGACCCGGAACTACCCGCTTGTTCCCATTAGAGAAGCAGAGTGAAACCAATGGGTGAATTGGGCTATTTGGGTTAACTGAGTGAGTAAGTGTAGAGAAGGTTATGTCATAAAAGTTATATCAGAATCCAGGAAAGAAGATAGACTGTTTCATTTCACAGCGTATGTCTATGAGTGCCATCCATGTCTCATCAGTTTCATAATTGTCTTCTTTCATTGTCAGTCACAGTTTTGTATAGCCTATGGAGCTCGTCCGGCAGTATTTTGTGGGGTTCTTGGTGAGTTCAACCTGCATGGTTGGCCATCAGATTTGCCCTGCATAGCCTAGCCCAAATATGTCAAGCGTGACAATATTAGTCATTTCATGCCAAAAAAAGAATAGTGGGTCATATTCAGCCCCCTCCCCCTCTTAAATCCATGCATGCACACACACACTTTCGCCTGTCGCCCATCCCCCTCTTCCCCCCCCCCCTCACACACACGCACGCAAGCACACACTCAGCATGCTTCATTATACACTTGCCCACACAGCATAGCGTGCCGGAAACAGACTCAATAGATGCCAAGCTCTCTGTCCCTGCAGGCTCAGTGCCCCTAAAACACTGTATGCACCTTCCCAAATTAGGTTAATTTGCCTTTGCCACAGAGACGGCAAAAAATACACTTTAGATGTTCCACAAATGATTGAAAAAATTCTTGATTTCATCCATTATTAACCTGTCCGAGTTCAATAATCAGACTAGTTAAAATGAAACAGATATGAGCTATACTAAAATTATGGCAATCATGACAATCAAAATGTTATGATGATACTGATGTAGCTAAATATGTTTAGAGTAGGCTATAATTAAAGTAGGCTTGAGTTTTTGCTTTCACGATTTGATATACTACACTGATAAACTTTATACATGACATAATGGCTGACAAGTGTGGTACAATTATACTGCCTTGTATACAATGTTGCATTAAAATTACAGTACGCTACCAACTCCTTCTTCTTATGCCCTTGCCATGGGGGCATTTGAGGATATGACATGGTTTCAGAGAGGGTAAGAGGGAGTGAGACAGAAAGAGGAGGAGGGGGGTTCAGAGAGAGGGCTTGTCTTCCCTCTACCCTCTTTGGCACAGTGGGGTGTGAGGTTTGATTATTGTCTCTGCCTGAGTACAGCATTTTTCCCCCTTTTGTCAGGTTCATCAATTTCTTTCTGCTGTGAAGGCAGATAAACAAGCACGGAAGGTAGGCTAGACTTGAGTGGGCGAGTGCAATTTCCATCAGAGCAACGGAGTCTGCACGATTCATTGATGGGTCCATAAATAGCACGACATACATCCCAAATGAAATCATACCAAAGATCTCTCTCTCCCTCTAGCTCTCTCTACCTCTCTATTAGAGTAGGTGACATCAACCCAGATTCAGACACAGGTTTGGTTTGGTCAGCCCCAGAGAAATGAGAGCAATATCACATAAAAGACCAAAATGCCTGTCCAAAGACATTTGTAAACCATTTATTACCATTAAATGACTGGTATTGTTAAAGCCCCTGCGGGAATGTCTGGCTGTTATTTCACATTACTTCTGAGGCAATGCATTAAATGCACCCCAAACAGAGCATGGACCTATGCATGCAAGCAGGCAGAGCTCAGCCAATGTGACTTCAAGGTGTTGTCTGTCGGCATTTTGTACACAAAAGCTTATTCATTCTTTATCTTTTACAAACAAAAAATTCTGATGATTATTATGTATATGTACAGAGCAAAAATCTATTATTACCTGATAGTATCCAAAAGTTGTTTCAAATGAGAGAAAGTTAACATGATTTGAGAGGAATTTACATGTTAAAAAACAATTAGTGAGGACTAATGTAAAACATCAATGTATCACAGTTAAAGAAGATAATTTATGGGACATATAGCACATTTAGTAAGTTTAAACCAATATTTATATTTGTTGTCCCAGTGTGTTAATCCTTCCAAGTTTATGAGTATGTTTTTTTGTGTTTCTGGAAATAGTCTGACATCTTGGAAATTGTATTAGCCATTTACCTAGAGTTACATTACATCATGACTGTAATAAGAAATACATGAGAGGATCAATATCAGTTTCATCTCAGTGCGCTCAGTAATATAAATTGATCCAGGATATGTTAAGCCTATCTTCACACTAAGACTGAAAGCAGATGGATACAGCTATCCTGTGACATTTAAGGTAAAAAAAATAAATATATATGGGGTCATCCTTAATTTCCAAAGTTTATTTATCTTTAATGATTACCTCCACTATAACTCTGTAGTTGCAAGTCATATATTCAACACAGGAAAGCCTTTAGCCTGTTCATGTCAATCAGGGTCCTTCCCATGTGAATCTTCCAGCTGCCAAAGCATAAAATTGAAGTGATGAGCAGAACCAACTGAGGTTTCATCCCCTGAGACATAAGACGCTTATGGTAAGGATGAACTGTTGCTCAAGTGGCTTCACACCACTGGCTGATAACACAGGAAAATTGCTCTCCACCAGACCAGGAATCATCTTTCTCCTCACCACGGATGTATTAAAAGAGATAATTATACATCCATACTCGTCACCTGTAACTTGATTTTGCTCCGTTTAAATTGCGACTGACTAAATTAAATAACTGAGAAATACACTACCGCTAGAAGTATGGTGGTTTGTGTACGATCATAATGAAAATCCACATGGGAGTCCTATTAAACTTTTGGATAGAAGGACAACTTCCTGTGCTGCGTGGCTACGTGCCAAAGCTACGTCGTAGCCATAGCAACACCCTGAGTACGTCTCATACCAGGAGAAAATCAGTCAAAATTTCGAGTATTTTGTGATTATTTTCGCCTTCATTCCAAACGAGACTATTCACCATGGGTAGGTAAATGTTTGTTCTGTTCACAAGTCATTCTTTCTGGTGTCAGTGGTTAAAGTTAGGTTAGGTGAGAGAGCGCACTGATTGTTTACATTGTTAGCTAATGTTAATGTTAGCGTTACGGTAGTTTTTGAGATGATCCGTTCATAAATAGTGTTCAGCTCTGGTTCTTTTGTGTATTATTTTCACACAGTTCTCGTCCCTCATTTAATAAAAAGGAACTCACAGAATTGTGGCTACAGTTTAAAATAGAGAACGTTCACTAAGCCTGCATTTAAACAAAACTGCATTTTGGACTCAGTTTTCACATTGCTAGTAAATAGGGACGGTCATTTTTAGTAGTTCAGGATTTTATGCTCTTCGAGGAAATGGTATATTTCTGTAATTTGCATGAGATATATAAACTATGAACTTTCTTGAGATATCTACTGTATAAAGAAATATATACCCCCCTTGAATGTGAAATAGAACTATCATATTATTATTTCATTAATGTGCCCAAAGTCTGCATGTTTGTACTGTGTTTTCATCCATGTAAATAACTTTATTTATATAGCATGTTTCAAGAGCAGAGACGTCACAAAGCACTTCACAGAGGAGATAAAACAACACACATTCAGACATAGCCTAAAACACAATAAAAAAACACAATAATTAGAAACTAGAAGAATTACACAAAGGCCAGTCTGAACACATGGGCCTTGAGCTGCTTTTTAAAGGTCTCCACATAGTCCACAGATCTCTAATCCAAAGGGAGAGAGTTCTAAAGTTTAGGAGCCACAACCTCAAAAGCACAGTCTCCTTCCTCGTTCTAGGAACAACTAGCAAACCCTGATCAGAAGACCTTAGAGACCTACTGGTGACATAGGGCTGCAGTAGATCTCTAATGCAGGCAGGTACCTGACCATGCAGAGCTCTATAGCTGATCACAAGAACTTTGAATTGGATTCTGAATTTGATGGGGAGCCAATGAATCAGAATCAGTGTCACATGAGACCTTTTGGAGCACCTGTTCAAGAGTTTAGTAGCAGCATTTTGGACCACCTGTAAACGATCCAGGGATGTTTTGCTGAGGCAGGTGAAAATGTAAATGTAAGCATGTGCTTTGACTGTATCAGTAAACTTAACTCACCACTTCAATTTACCTTTGTTCCTTAAAGTTTGGACATAAAGGAGGCTTAGGTTTCCGAAACCACTATAAAAAAACTTGGTGAACACTTTAAACAATAATCTTTGTGGATCAATAAATTCTCACATTTTCAGTTCCATCTGCTTTCTTCAGGATGACATTTCTTCATCTCCCTGGTCCTCCCATCAGTAGTCAAATACTTTTTGCCCATCAGTGCTTGTCTTTGTGCTCGTGTCGAACTGTGGGCCCTCATGAGTGTATATGTTCGTGTGTATGTTTCCTCTCACGACTCAGGCATGCGTCCATGCAGAATAGATGAGTTTATGAACAGCTTGCCTCTCTCACATTAGACTGATTAATAGTTCAATCATGGCTAAAACGGACAAAATGTCACGGGGGAACAGTTGTCATGCAAAATCAGCCATTTCTATCGGCGTCCGTCTAAAAGTATAGGCCTGCTTAATGCTGTCACAGGGCGTTACTAATTTATCTGTGTTGTGTGAGTCAGTGATTGCTGATCTCTGCTGTGTTTTAAATGCAGAGCCTAGAGACAGTAGGGGGGCAATCAGGCTATTAGCGTGCGTGAGCATGAGGCCTGCTCTTAGATCGGGCAGGGTTTGTGTGTCTGCACTGGTGTGTGAGTGTGAAAGAGACAGAAGGAGTAAACATGCTTGTTTACATGCTAGTGCTGAAGTCTTTTAACGTGTGTATCAAGTTAAACCTGCCTGCCTTTGCATGAGTTCTTTGATTGTATGTGATTGGATGTGTGTGCACGTTATGCTTGTGTTTGAGCCGTGTATCCTCTCACTTTATTTCCCTCTGATGGTGTGCAAGGGCATTTAATGTCTGGCATGCAGCAGTGCTCAGGGGACCATCTGATAGGAGTGACCTCTGGCCCCAAGTTAGCCAGAGGTATTTAATCTGAGGTCAAGTGTTAGGTTGGCGTGATGCTTTCCCCTTTGATAATGGTGAGCTGATAGATAAATGCCCTGAAAGCATGCACAGACAGATAGGCTGCGTTAGGCTTGCATTACTATGACCTCCTTCACCCACAGCAGCCACATTACTGACTGTACCTTAGCAACCAGTCGGCCACTATTACACAATATCGGAAAGCTGGACTTTCCGTGGTTTGCTAACTGAAACAACTCAGTGCTGGTACACAAAACATTTTCTTTCTTTCTACATTTAGCCTACACATAATACAATTAAACTATGATCGTCATCATTAATTGACAAAAACATGCAGAAAAAGAGTTATTAGAACTTTTTCTTGTTTGGAAAGTTCCCACACTTGAATGTTGAGTCAGTCCTTAGTAAACCTTGTGTTGCCCAGCAGTGGAAGGACAAGCTAATGTATGGCTGTGGAGTCAAAATACCCTCAGCTCTGAAATGCCATAATCTACAGTCTATAAGCTTAATGCCATAAGCTTGACTGATTAATCTATTGAATAGAGTGTATGTCAAATGGGTTTAATATGGTGGACATCACGCTAAGGGATTTAGCCTTACATTAACCTCACAGGCAAAGTGCTATTAATCAGTTTAAAAGTACCACCCACTTTATCCTGAAAAGAGTAGTCGATATTCCTGGATAATATTGTGGAGGACTCTATGTACTCTATGTACATAATATTGTGGAGGACACATTGTCTTAGGACAGTTTTAGAAATACTTTGATGTCAGGGTTTTATCTTCTTTTGACTTTCAGAAGTATTAGTAGGTACATTTTTGTTTTTACACATATGCTTTTTTTGCTGGAGGCTGCTTTTGGCTGCTGCTGTAAATTGGTAAAGATAGATTTTACACAGGAATGTGGAAGTTAAAGACGAAGTACTTGACAACCATTTAAAGCATAACTCACTGTTAACAACAACAACTAACTGTTAAACGTTAGCTCAGAGACAGTACTTAAGAAAGAATAAGTATAAATGTGTTGAATTTTTTGCATTTTCCTTCCCAACATATCAGTTTGCAGTAGCATAATAATTGCAGAAATTTAAAATATGTACAGTAATTTCTTACATATGTATGACTAAATATACTATGGTAAACAAAGGCCCTAAATTCACCCCCGTGTTATCACCGAACACCTCTTTTATGTCTTGATTTGTGATATTGTTAGCCATGCTTTTTGTGGACTTCAAGAAAGCGTATTGTTTTGTTTCTTTATGCATAAACGCTCACATTGCTTCACCAAATGAAAATCCATAACACACACTGTACACCACTTCCAGTATAGCTAATCCTGCCGGTCTTCTGCTTGTTCCCAGGAGACAAGGAGAGATCTATGGAGGCAGAGCAGGAGGAGGAGGAGGAGATGAAAATGATTCTTTACTGTCCTCCGATCTACCCGCTGCCTAATGAGATAAAAAAGGTAAGAAGTGATTCAAAAATCATGCTCCTGAAATGTCTGGCAGGTATCTTGCTGAGTTTTTGTTTCAAGTTATAGCTGAACACCAAAACCCAACCCTCATCAGTGCCAATGTGAAATCATCTTCAGCACACACATGTATGTATGTAGCCCATACGTGTTACCTTCCAAAGCAACATGCTAATGAAAGACCATATTTACACAACATATGCTGTTAACAAATGTGATTCTTTTTTTTTTTTTACAACCCAGAAATATAAATATGTTGAAAACACGTTTGTTACATCTTGATGAATGTCTCAGCACTGCATTCTCTCCATATGCTGCAGTAATCCATATGATTTGACTAAGAAATGGGACAATGTCGCCTCTGTTAATCTTCCATCTGTTTTAAGATAAAGCAGACAGGAAGTAACATGGCAATGATGGTGTGTTGCTTTATATCCTTGTCAATGTCAGGTGGCAGTTACGTATTGCCATATGATATGCCATATGGTATGAATATAAATTAGCAGGGAATGTCTTTGGCTTTGCCCTCTTGAACAGGAAGGACACAGGAAGTTTAGCAATCTATTCTCTCTGTGAAAGAAAAATTATTATTTCCACAGACTACTATTCCCAGAAATTAATACTTTTTTCTTTCAAGCTGATACTAATGCATTTTTGAAGTAACGCCATGTATCTTGAAAAGGGTTTTATATGGCCTGGCATTATTAAAATGTACTGAGCACATACAGACGCAAGTAATTCTGCTAAAGCAATGTCTTGGCCGTGGTTGTAACCAGTAATTTTACCTCCCATTCAGACACTGCAAAGGCAATACAGAGTGTTGTCCCTGATCTTTAGCAAAGTTTATTCATTTCTATTGCCGTCGGGAATTCAACCAAGTTGGCAACATTTCTACCTGAAATAGTAACCTTTTTAGAAATCATCACCAATCATCTCTTTGAATATTTCAAACGGAGCAGCTGGCTGGTAATGAGAGTGACCTCTGCGGGCCGAGAAAACTACAGACTCATTTTCTTTCTTTTCTAGTCTCCCCTGCTCTCGCCTCAATAGAGAGGAGTCCAGAGCTGAATGCCTTTTGTCCATGTTGTCTCATTGATTTGTTATTTAAGATTCCTGTTTTCTGGCCTTCTTCACTTTATATCAAGCTCTTCTTCTTTTCTTTTTTTTTTTTGGCAGAAACCTGTCTTACACATGCACAGTCATATGGAATATAGCATGATGGATATGGATAAGCAATGCAGTAGACAACTAAAGATGGACAGTATATGATGTGAAATTATGTAACAAAGTATCAATCTTTTAAAGGATAAGGATAAGAAACTTGGGTGTCAGTTTAGTGATTTCTTATTCGGTTGGTTTTAGATAATCTGCTTACAACCAGTCTGATCTTCTCACCGCTTGTTTTCATGTGCTGTCAGACTTCTTGTAGCCATGACGTGTTTCCAGACCTCACCATTTATTTTCACGAGGACAACGTTTATTATAACCAATAGAACAAACATAAAAGCTACAAATACAAGACGTAATTTGTGATAATTTCTAAGTATCTTTTATGTGTTTCGTGACTGTACATTGTCAGTTACACTTTGTGGCCCATTGGACACAACATGGCAAAATGGAGCAGGGGTCACAGGGCAGGATTACTTAGTAGACCTATGAGACGGCTCTCTGTGCTCTGCCCTCTCTTTCGGTTCCTCTGTCTAGTTCTCTCTAGTAATTTCTGGAATTTCTCATTGAGGCCAATAGATGGCTGTGAACAATGCACCCCCTGGTGTTATGTTAGGGTGGTCATTCCATGCCCATGCACGGACAACCCCCCCCCCCCCCCCTGCCCCCCCCCCCCCCCCCCCCCCCCCCCCCCCGCAGACATCTCCCACAAACACACCCATGCATGCACATTGCACACAAACACACAAACAGTCCATTCTCCCATCCAACCATTCGTCCATCTGTCTTTCTGCCTGCTGCGCCATGGTCAGCACACTCAAACGGGAATCCATTTTATTTATTGATTTCTATGGCGAGCATCCATCTCTCCCCAGTGTGTGTGTGTGTGTGTGTGTGTGTGTGTGTGTGTGTGTGTGTGTGTGTGTGTGTGTGTGCATCCGTGTCAGTCCTCCTGTTTATGATTTGTCACAAGGGGCATGTGATAACCAGACACAGAGCAAAAGAAAGAAAGAGAGACAATAACAAAGAATGAAAGAGGGAGGGAGAGCCTGACATTTTGCTCACAGCCCATCTGGTTCAGTCGCAGGATCTACCTCCCTCCCTCTCTCTTTTCCTCCCTCTGTCATCCACTCAGATTCCAATAGGTCCGTAAAATAGAGGATGTTCTGGGCTTAGCCCCCCGCTGAGAACACTTCAGCACCATTTATGGGAGGAGGCTTAGGTGGCTGGGGGTGAGCGGAGAACAAAAAACAGAGGCAGTGTGTGTTGCAAGTGCAAAGCTGTGGGCAGCGCCATGTGTGCTAGTCGGCGTGGGAGGCAAAGAGGAGGCGGTGCACTAACAGGCCCATTTAAGTGCTGTTAATCCTGGTGTGCTGGGAGAGGGCTGGCACCAAGGTTTAGTGGTGGGCTGCTGAGAAGAAGAGCGCTGTGGTTACACACACACACACACACGCACAAACACACACACACCAAGCCTCCCACCCACACACACGGGCACAGAAACACATACTTGCACATAACTTTCATACAGACAGTGTCTTTACTGTATGTACACACACACACACACACACACACACACACGTGGTATACATACAGTTATACATTGCCAGACAGTAGTTTGATTAAAACTTCAAAGTCAACAGTGTCAGACAGGGTGTGACACTACCAACTACCAACCTGGGTTTCCTTTTCATGTGGCTTCTCTCCCTCTTTTCAGAAACATGCAGGTCGGGCGGATTAAAAACATATAATTTTCTTTGAGGTATAACTCTCTGTTGGACATGCAGCATCTGGTCTGGCAGCCTGTGAAAGGCATCGCTCTTTCTTCTGTCCGGTGCATGCTGGGATATTAGTAAAGAGCATTAAGCTGGTACAGATAATGAGGAACTTTGCCACTCTGGGGGTGTTTCACAGATCTGTTTCAACAGTGACAGTGACATCCAAAAAGCTTTCACATTCCTCTGAACTTCTTTCAAAGTTTGCATGGAATAAGTCTTCATATAGTTCCAATAATCTGCACTACTCGTATTCAAATAATCAAATAAGATGTTTCCTATTGTCTTCTAACTTCTTACTTGCTTGTTTGGGTGAGGTTGATGGGAGAGTAGGGACCTGTTTTATTATTTTGCGTCATATTTCTGTGGAGCGAAAGCCCATCCATCCACATGAAAGTTTCTGCAAGCATAGCAATTTTTGCACTTATTTTGTAATTTATTTTAAATTAGCTGAGAGTGCATGCTGCTTTTCAGTTTCACCCTGTCATGTGAATACAGTCGCACTTCCCCTCAGTCCCTTTCTTTGTCTTTCTCAAGGGCACACTTATTATTCAGAAACCAGGGAGCATTACTCCCCCCTTTCATAGATGGTAGGGGGATTGAAAATTACATTACATTAAAAAGTTGGAGTGTAACTGTAAGAAGATGAAACACCATCCAGTGTGACTGTACCATACATATATGTGAAGGCTTATATAATACTAAAAGACAGGATTTTACAAGTTACAGCTGCAATCACAGTAGAATATGCAGGTCATGTTGCAAAGTAATCTACCTGGAATGTGCACTTATTTGATTGGCTAACATAGTGCCTTGCCTGATGATTCATTGTGTTGCAGCAAAAGTTGAGCCAGGTTTAACTTTTTTTTATGTGGGTAAACCCTGCATTAAGCCCTCTGCATCAGGATTCCTGCTGTGCTAACACAGCGATGCAGTGCAAGTATTGGTGTGATAATGACGTGAGCCATTGTCTATTTCTACCTCCAAAACTTAAAGAAACAAAGCTGTTTCACTCCTTCCGTACTTGGCAGGATTTTTCTCCAAGTTGTCAAAGTGACTCTTAAACTTAGAAGATGTATTCCCTGTTTCCTACCACAGTGTTCTAGTCCAAATGTGGTTGAAGGATTAGTTGTTTTCAGTGCAGCACTGAGCAGAGTACACCACAGCCTTTTTACGCAGCAGCCAAGCACCTTTTGTTCTCCATGAGGTGCTGATACTACTTATTCACTTCTGAAGTGTCGCAGTCTGAGAGGAGCTCCAACACACAGTGTAACAGGACAAGACGTTCACCTCCTAGAGAGAGGGAAGCATGGGGGGAGAAAGGGAGGGAGAGAGAGAGAGAGGGAGAGAGAGAGAGAGAGAGAGCGAGAGCGAGAGAGAGAAGGAGGGAAAGTACTCCCTGCTAACTTCTCAAATGTTGTGGTCTGTGAAGAGCTCCAAAACACAATGTAACGGGACAAGATGTTCACTTTACAGATAATTAGAGAGCGAGTGCAGAGCGGGGGGGGGGGGGGGGGGGGGTGGAGATGGGGAGCATGTTGCTGTGTGTGTACAGGAGAGATAAGTGACTGATTTTCTGTTTCGTTTTTATCAGAAAGAATCAATGAAGAAAAACAGAAAAGACCCAAACTGTAGGCACTATCCCTGTCTGTCATGCTGTACACACACACACAAACAAACACACACACACCTACGTAGAGATACATATTGAAACACACAAACACACCCACCTCTCTCCTTCATGAGGAGGAACAGGAGATTATAGACAAAATACTTATAATGGCTGTGTTTACCTACCCCCTACCTTCCACACATGTATACACACACACTCACACTGCACGCCATGGCATGCATTCACTACCTGTGTGACTCTAGTTTCATTCATAATTGAGGAGGTGCTGAGTTTTGTTAGCCAGTGCATTCACATTATAGTGTGTCTCAGCCTGAGGCTGCCATCCCTCCTTCAGTGTCTCCGCAACATGGTACTTTTCCCCCTTTCTGTCTCTTTCTGGGTCTCAGTGTGTCTCTCAATATATTATCAGCTGTATATGTGACTCTACATGGACAACTCACAGAGACACTGGATGTCACCCAAGCCCTGACTGGTGCTGACTGGTGTGGCTCCCTGACTGACTGCTGTTCAAGCATTGTGTGTGTGTGTGTGTGTGTGTGTGTGTGTGTGTGTGTGTGTGTGTGTGTGTGTGTGTGTGTGTGTGTGTGTGTGTGTGTGTGTGTGTGTGTGTGTGTGTGCGTGCGTGCGTGCTCTAGTATTCCTATTTTTGTGAGGACCAAACTGAGTTTTATACCTCGAGAATAAAGACATTTTTGCAGTGTGAGAACACTGGTCCTCACTTCTTCAAAGACTTTTAGGGTTAAGGTTTGAATTTGGTTTAGGTTAAGCTTAAGGTGGGTTTTGGGGGTAAATGGAAAAAAAGAGTGAGAGTGATTTGCTCCATGTGCACCTAAACACCTGCTGTGGAGCTTTACTTTTAGTGTTTTACCTTTTCCTGCCCTGAAGGCAAACACGCCATCACATCCGACTTGTCTAATAAATGGAACAGGCACAATTCCTCATTGTGTTTGTGTCAAAGGACATACAGTATTCTGAAATTCTCAACCTATTTATTAGGCAGTACACCCATACCTACTCATTATGTGTCCTCTTAATCCATTGCACATGCTACTAAACTTGTGTGTGCGTGTGTATGTACATTTACCTTTTTTCTCCTTTTTCTGTTTTAATGTTTTATCATCCTGTAAAGCACTTTGAACTGCATTTGTTTGAAACACAAATAAATTTGAACTTGAGTCATCCTCCACTCACATGAGTGAAACAATTCCTTTTAATAGAAAATGTTTGATCTCTTTTATCATCGAATGTTATAAAAGAGCCTGACATGTGCAAAGGCTTTATTGTAAGAATAAAACAATACAGCAGTGGCAGCAGTGCAAAGACTGACATGTCTTCATATAGTCTGCAGTCTACATACAGTATATACAGTGTGTTCTTTGGGACACCTCACAAGAGACTCAGTAGTTGCAGAAGTTACAACACTGAAACACTTTTTGTCACCAGACAAGTCTGGTTTGTTCACTCGAGAGCTTCTTCTTTCTTTTCTACTCATATCTCACACTTCGTTAATGACTGGTTTGATTCTTATAACATCTTCCGCTGTCTTTCCGCGTCCTTCCGCGTTTATCTGTTTCAATATAAAGACCGATGTTGTCTCTCCTGAGTCTCTGTTCTGTCTTTTGTGCCTCTGACTATTGACTGCCCAACTGTGGGCTCTCAACCACTCTTGCTTCTCCCTCCTTCCATCTATCCATTTTTAATGCGAGCATGCAAAGTCTTCTAGAGGAAAAGAGGAGAGAACAGGAGACACAAGCCAGATGTCCCTGTGAGCTACACTGTGCTACACATCTCTCTTTTTCTCTTCTTTCTCTGTCTGTCTCATTTTCTTTCTCTCTCATTCCCTCAGTTCTCCTCTCCCTGAATAATGGATAGTTTAAAACCAGACACGCTCCTCCCTTTCTTTCCCCCAATCCTCCTCCTCAATATGACCTCAGGAGGTCGCTGGGTAATGGTGGCACATGTGTTGTCTGTTCGCTCTAATCAGTGTATTTCAGACTTGCTCCCTTCCTCCTCCTCCCTCTTCATCATCGTCCTCCTTCTTCCTTCTCTGGTGCTGTTTTTCCTGTTCCGCCCTCACCTTTCCTGCCCTTTTTTAGTCTGTTTTCTAAAATCTGGGGCAAAAGAGGGAGATTAAGAGAGAGAGAGAGGGAGAGAGAGGGAGAGAGAGAGGGAGGGAAGTTTCATCAGGTGAATGCTGATCTGCAGTAATGACTGAGAGACAGTGGGGGGATTATTGTGCAATATTGTCACGGGTGTTGTCTAGAGTTTGGTAATACAAAGTGACAATATTGCATGATAATCCACGGGTCATTACAAGGTCACTGTTGCTTTTATGAAGCAGTTGCCATGCCAGCCACTGTGGCAGTTGTTTTTTTTTTTTTTTTAAAGATACATGTTAATCAAGTGTTCAGACATTCCTAGTACAAAACAAAATCCACATGAAAACAGTGTTTCTCGCACACCCAGCACCCATATTGTTGAGTGTTTTTTGAGTGTTGAGTCATTTTAGGTAGTTCTCATCAGGCAAGTGCTCATTTTTTCTGATAAGTTTGTTTTTAATTAGTTATTTGACAATATAAAAAGGGGGTGTGATGTCATGATTGACAGCTGTGACAGCCGCTCTCAAACCTCTGTCGGGCGGCGGGATGGCTGAGGGGGCGTCATGTGAAACCGCCCGACTCTACTATGCTCTACTATCTGGCTCCAAATGACGTCACACAAGCTAGATGGTGGCTCCCAGAAAAAAGATATTTTGGCTTCACTATTGCATAGCGGTAGGAAGTGGAGAGGCGTCGTTCATATTTATTTACAGTCAGTGCTGTAGACTCAATATTTTACGCTGATTCTTCATCCGTCATACTGAGAGAAATTGTCAAAAGGACGATCGGTAGTTTTCTCAGTGGATTATTGTTCAGTATAGCCACAAAGATGTTTTTGTGTTTCCATCAAGTAGTGCAAAGTTAACTCTCTTCATGGCTGTAAAATCTCACTCTGTTGCACTTCTTACCATCAAAAGTAAGAGGAAGAGGAACGTACAGAAAAGTAAAACACACCACCAGAGGATGTGATTTTCTCTTTAACATTAAATTATCTTTTTTACTTTTATCTTTCCTTGCACAAAACTTGGCCTCTGGCGTTGCCTCAGGTATTTGTGCTTACAGTCGAACTGAATTTGTTTTGGCTGTAAGATGTTTAATAACTTTAAGATCTTCTCTGTTTTTACTCATTCATAAGTGTGTGAAGCTGCTTTGCACGATGTACTCAGATCCAGCACAAAGTTAAACACCGCAGACGACAGAATTTGCTCTCGCTCGCTCAAGAGCTCAAGTTAAACGAGGCTGCGTTTTGCTTTGCTCCGCCGGCTGTCGTCTAGTCAGACATAATGACATCTAATTTCAGCTGATTTAAACTGCAAATGACAAATACAAGAGTTGGAACAATTTTAAAGGAGGTACGCGTTCATTCACAAATTGGACGGCAACAGAAAAGTAGAACGTGCACGGATAGACAGGCAGGCAGGCAGGCAGGCACACGCGGTTCAACCAGTGTTACCTCCTCTGGCCTCTCTTGGCTTACTGTGCCGTGCCATGTCGTGTCGTGCCGAGTCGTGTGTTGTGATGCGTGGTCTAGTGGGGCTAACGGAAGCACATGTGTTGTCTGCTAACTCTGATTAATGTAACAGACTATACTCCCCCTTCTCTCTCTCTCTCACTGGCTCTTTTTTTCACTGGCTGCCCTGCTGTCCTGCCTTCACCTCTTATGTCTGCACTCAACCCTGAGAAAGACTCCTCATTAAATTATAATACGCTGCTATTCTGTTTTTTTGATGGTATATAGTGTATAGTATATTTTAGTGTATAAAGTAACCGACGTAGGTACAAATGGTACAAAGTGCAGGTGCAGGGTTCAGAACAGTTCAGATTTATTGTGCTGAAGAGTCAAACTAGCTTTCAGAGTTTGTGCTACAGTATTCATACAGTTTTGATATTGAGTAGGAAATATTCGATCATGCTAGCCTATCCAACGCTATTTGGTAATTTAGTCTAAAGTTATTGGCATAGCGTTTTGTGGTTTGAATTATTTTGTGTTTATGTGAAATGTAATTTAAAAAATTCCCAGTTTACATCATTATTAAACTGATTTTTCATCAAGTGTCAGATCAGATATGTTCACCATATTTCATATGACCTTTTATGTCCTTTAGTCTACGGCGGTCATAGATCAACAGGCTGACAACTCGCAGCAACAGTTACATCTGGCAGTTACTGCGTGTAAATATTTAGTCATAACTGATCTGTAAGAACTAGTTTGTATGGTGCAACCTGTTTTATATTAGTGATGCATATCTCCGGTTGGGGAACACGCACATTATAACTTCTTTATTTCTCCAGGACTCCACTACTGATCTGTGTAGAAACTACTAAGCTTTTTGTCTGCAGTATAATAAAATTCATACGGGTATATGATCCAATTTAATTTGCATTTCAAAGCTGCACAGCATCTCAACAGTGCAAACAGTTATTTAAATAGAGCAGTAAGACAAAGGCAAATTACTGTATACTACACTGTATAACCTTGACTACAGCACAACTTCCCAATTATCTTGACACCAACACATACATCAAGTATATGTTCATATAACTGACACTGTGGCATTTTATTTTCTGTCTGGGTGGTTAAATTAGGCCTCACTTTCCAGCGCCTCCAATTTGTAGTATGATAAAGCTACCCAACTGCGGTGGGCACAGTCGCTGGTCTTCCGGAGACGAGATCAGCCAACTTTAAGAAAACATTTGAAGACAAGTGATTAGTTGACTCCCGCACGACCAAAACCCAAACGCATAGATAGAACAAAATGGACAGCTCAGCTAGTCCTCTCCATGCTGCCTGCTCCTCAGGCTAGTTGTTTGTTGTTGTGTGTGCCATGCCATGCCGTGCTGTGCCTCGTCCTGTGTTTGGATGTGATGTGATGCGTAGCCAAGTGCCGGTCGAAGCAGCCATAGGTGATTCTTTCCCTGCCACTGCCCTTTTCCCTGCTTCCACGCAAAGGAGCAAAGTGAGGTGGGCAGCCAGGCAGACGGGTGAGGGAAGGCAAGGTACGAGAAGATACGCAAATGGGAGAACAGCCAGTCAGGCGATAAACATGCAACCCTGGATTATACCTCCTCTAAGCGCTCACTTTATTATAGCCCTTAATTTCTTTTTTTCTACCTTTCTGACTCAATCAACCCTCCGAGCCATGGTTCAACTCTCTCCTCCCTGCACTTTGTCTGTCTCTGCTGACTTTGTCCTGACTTTCTTGTGACTTTTTTCACTTCTGCTTTCTGCATTCTCATAACTGTGCGTGTGTGTGTGTGTGTGTGTGTGTGTGTGTGTGTGTGAGAGTGATCCAAACAGACACACACAACCCAGACACTGGCCATCTCACATACTTTGATTCATCCACTGTACAATACAGTATGCCCCTGATCTGTCTGCCCCCTCCCTTCTCTCCTCTCCGCTGCTCGCACGCCTCTGCCCCCCTCTTGCACTTGCTCTCCATCCCTTGTGACCGCTACTACCCCTCCTTTTTTCCTCTTCCACACATACCCACATACACACACACACACACACACACACACACACATACATACAGACACAGAAGCATATTCATTCACACAGACACACACACACCATGTTGTGGTCAAGGAACTTACACACACACACACAAATATTCACACACATGCCCACACGAACACTCATGCACTCACGATAAACACACACACGCAGTTGTCATGTGATGTGTGCTGCGCCATGGGGTCCAGATGAGTGGAATCTCAGTGCTGGCTCTCGCTACACTGAGCACCACAGGGGGTCTTTATCGTCGCAAAGATCAACAAAGCCACAGTCACGAAGCGCCGTCTCGATCACACACACACACACAGACACACTAACACGAGCACACACATGCATACGTGACTATGTACGCAAATGCGCCCAGGCATATTCACGCACACACGCTGACAACACACAAAAAAGCAAAAAGAGAAAAAAAAGCAACAACAACAAAGCACTCACACATGCACACAAAGTGACAAAAGCTCACAAAAACATTCTCATTTCGACACGCAAAGACAAGAGCACAGCTGGCCAATGTTTTCAAGAGGACACACACTTCACAAGCTCTCATGCACTGTCGCAGTCCAAAAAAGAAAATCATTTAGGAAAATTTGGGGGGAAAAAAAAAACAAAAAAAAAACATGGATAAGTCCCATAACTACTTAATCCCTTCTTAAATGCTTGCATGATCTATCGTGTCTGTGATTTCACGGACAGACAGAGAGAAGCGGCATGAAGTGCCAGCTAAGCAGATATACAGAGAAAGCATTTGTTACTAGATTGAAAGAGAGAGAGAGAGAGTTTAAAAGAGAGAATTCAGAAGGATCCAGGTATGATGTGAGGCAGCTCTCCTGCCTTTGTCTTTTCCATTCTACATCCACCACCCATCATCATATCGCTTGATTAAACCTAACCCTAATGCCTCTAATCCTCCAGGCACCCAAAAAATGCTCAAGCGCGTTGTACCCCTCCATAACATCTCAAAACAGATTTCAATGCGCGAACAGTTGTGCTTCTGTACGTCTGCGACCATGTTTGTGAACAAGAGTTACAGTTTTTCTAGCCTCACTTCTTCCCAAAATTGCACAATGGTATTCAGGTTTTTCAAGTACCGAGGATTAGAGAAAATAAATTGTTTAGTCTGTGTGTTTTTTGAGGATCTGTTGTGGCCTGCTGTATGCAATATTATGTTTCTTGCCTGCTGTGTGTATCCTGCAAGCTGCTTCTCCTTCAGTAAAAGCCTCGACCCTCTACTTATCTGATAAATGCAACTTAGAGACAAACATGTTTTTGTTTTTGTTTTTTTGGACAGAATTTGGACAAGCTGAGAGTTTTTCTCCTGTAGCATCAGAGACCAAATATATGTTTGAGGTAGTTACGAAATCCACAAAGAGCGGAGAGGAGCAGTTCAATGCGGAAAACTTGAGAGAATTTAATCTGCTCAACATGCAGGCACTTAAAGGAACAAAGAACACACAATCCAAGTCTTTTTTTGTGTTTTTGTGCCTTTCAGTGCCTGCATTTGTTATCAAGAAAAAAATGAGTGTGCACATAAATAGCTCTTCAAGCCTTTAACATACAACATACAACTCAGAAGTTTATTAGCAAAACTTTGGTTTGTTCATTGGTAATTATTTGGATTTGGAAACTGTGTGTCAAGTACATACTACAGTGTGTGCGTGCATACTTGTGTGTGTGTGTGTAAGTGTCAGCATGCCTGGTTGGTCAGTTTTTGGTCTACTGCTGTAGGTCACGGAATGCATGTTTGGGTGTAGGTGGGTGGACAGGGGGTATAGTGTGTATTCGTGTGTGTGTGTGTGTGTGTGTGTGTGTCTGGTATCTGTGTGTATGTGTATTTGTGACAGTGACCCACTTCTGGTGTTTTGATGAGCCAGATGGGTCACGGCAGCTGTAGGGGAAGAGGCGGAGGTGGACAAGGGAGAAGAGCAGGAAGACGAGGGGGGAGAGGGAGGGAATTTTAGAGGAGGAAGACAACAAAGAGGAAAAAAAAAAAAGGGGGATGTGAGGTGAAGGTGGAAGATTAGGGAAAGATGGAGGAGGAGCGGAGAGGCGGAGGGAAACGTTGAGGGAGAGGAGCTGTCAAAATGGGAAAATTAGATCCTCTTATGTGTCTGGTCTGCGTGTAGCGGTCCACCTTTACCCTCAGTACTACATGAGACAATGAGCGCAGACATTAGTGCACAGACACACGCGCAGACAGTCAGGGAGTTAAAAAGGCGTAAATTAATTATGTTTCTCATCCTGGCAAGACACCAACCACCCACAGAATGCGCCCACCCTGCCTGTTGGCCCCCACCTGCACCCCATGCACCACTCCACCCCTCCTAAATGTTTCACATCAGGCGAGAAGTAATAGCCCCATGTTTAATTGATGGAGCATAGAGGCATTGTGGTGATAACATGGAGTGTGGAGGGGATCCAAGTCACAAAACACAGACACACACACACACATGCACACTCCTGGTACCTGTTAGGTGTAAAAACACACACGCTGTAAGTTCAGTTACAGTAAGCAAGTGCATGATTCAGTGTTGGTGGTTATTGACTGAAGATTGAAACACACACACACAGAGCTACTTGTCACTGATGTACCCTGAGGCGTTGCACATGTTTTGCATAGTTACACACTGTATGTTGACTTTATGATGAGCTATTTTGTAACAGATATTTATTAACTCTCTATATAATGAAAAAGTCATTACCAGATGAATGAACTCAACACGCTGTGCTGCGTGAGGGTAGGAAACTGTTTGGAAATGTAATGTTTAAAACTGCTTTTGGCAACGGTCCAGCATGCTAATGGCGTCAATCAAGAGACAGAGTGAAAGAGAGATAAGAGTGGCACGAGGGGAGCCACAGAAGTGGTGTGTGCATGAGAGGACAAAGAGGTTTTGGTGTGTGGAAGAGAAGCATCAATTGGCTGCTGGCATGAAACATTTAAAGGACAACAAGACCCTTTTCCTCCTCTCTCTCTCTCTCTCTCTCTCTCTCTCTCTCTCTCTCTCTGTCTCTCATTCGTTCCTTTTTTCATTCAAACCGTCTTTCTCTCCTCCTCCTCCTCCTCCTCCTCCTCTCAGGTGTTTTTTTTTTGCAAGCATGTGAGCTTGTGTTTGGTAGTAGTGTGTGCGTGTGAGTGTAAGTGTGTGAGCGTGTGGAGGGGCTAGTTTTGTGGTTTGAGTGCTAAGTGAACGTGTCAGTGCCCAGGGCAAGGGGTCTCCCCGCGGGGCCGAACTCAGTCACGGGAGCACACAACCCACTGGTGGCACAGACATTCTACCCTCAGGGTGTGTGTGTGTGTGCGTGTGTGTGTGCGTGTGTGTTGAAAGTGAGAGATGAGATTGTGCGAGTTTCCTCTCTGTCTGAGGATGCTTATGAGTAAATTTACCTTTCTATGCGTCTGTCTGTGTCTTTTGCTTGCGCTCATATGCGTGTTTGTGCTTGTTTCTGTGTGGGTTTTAATGTGTGTCTGTTTGTCAGTCAGTGTGTCTTTGGGTGTGTGTGCGTGTCTGTCTGTGCCTTTCATCTGCCCCCGTGTGTGCAAAATGTGCTTCTGACTGTATTTGTGCTAGCTGTATGAGAATGCTCGCCTCTGTGTGTGTGTGTGTGTGTGTGTGTGTGTGTGTGTGTGTGTGTGTGAAGCCATAGCTGAGGCACGATTCAGCCCTCGGGTCACTTTAATGTTGTGTATTGCCCCCTTGTTGTCTGTCTTCATAACTACATCACTCGCATAAAGAACTACCACCACCAGACCCAACCTCTCACAGATATTTACATGCATGGACAAAATACAATCCCCCTCACACACTCACACACAAACACACACACACACACACACTTAGTAGTTGCTGTATCTATGCCTGCAGGAAGCACGAGGACATCTGCACAGTAAACACTAAAACCCCCTGAGTCTCAGTCCCAAATATTGCTCACACTTGCACACACTCACTCTCTTCGGCTCTTTCCATCTCTCTTTTTCTTTCGCTCTCTTTCACACACACACACATACAAACACACAAACACACGCTCACACTGCAAACAGATAATAGCTCATATTCTCCAGAGTACATTCTGTGGCAACACAATGTAATACATTGTCGCACTCTGGAGCTTTTTCTCCTCCCACACTAATACACTTCCTTCTCTCCATTTCTCTCCATCCCATTTCTTTTCTAGACCTTCATCAGGGCAAATGTCCGACATGAGGGAATCCAACACCTTATTGTGGGACCGAACAGAGCACATGTAGATCAACAACAAGTAGATCAACACAGTTGTAGTTCTCAATATCCGAAAATAATATGTAGGAAACAATGGAAAGACAAGATATGATCGTAGTATAATTCAGTACAAAAAACAATCTCTGTGTCTCTATTTTCAGTGTGTTAAATAGCAAAGTTAGGCTATTGGGTACATACATTTGCCTCAGGTCAAATATGGATTTTGATATGAGCATCACGACATAGCTGGTGTATTGATGTGTTTGATGGTCGGATTTACTGCACTTTATCACGGTTTTCTTCTGCAGTACTTCCTTTTTAATCGATTGCTTTTCCATTTATCTTCCTGATTTGCAATATGTCGTTGCATTTGCGCTGTTTCTGGCTTTCTTGTGTACAGTATTTGGATTTAGGAACAAAGTGCTTTTCCATATGTACCAGCATCACAGATGAGCTCTGTTTAGTCCAGTTATGAGGTGTTGCATCCCTGCTGCAACTAACGATTATTTTCATTTATGATTGATCTGCTGACTATTTTTTAAATGAATTGTTTTGTCTATATAATGTCAGAAAATAGTGAAAAATGTCTGTCGTGATTTGTGTCAAATATTTGACTTAAGTAACATCTTAGGCAAAACTTAGAAAAGCTTGGCATTGTTAGGTGTGCAGAACCTTCTGCTCCTCATATTTGTTTTTCAATCTTGCTCCTCAGCATTTGCTGTAAACGCACAAGGTCTTTTAAAACGTGTTCTTCTTTCTGTCTGCCTGTCATGACCGTTAGAGCACAGACTCCCACTGTCCCAAAGACATGAGGCAGACCTAATCTGCACCTTGACCTGACATGAATAGACAAGATTCTAACAAGAGAAAGTTAGATAAGACCAGTGGAGGGACCGAGAGAGAGAAAGAGAGAGGCTTTATCCTCATAAATGCATCAAACGCCAATCATTTGTCACGTCGAAAGCACTTTCAAGAGGTGTTGTGTGTTTTGTCTGTCTGTCTAGTCTACCTCCCCGTCAGTCTTTCTGACTTCTCTCTTACCGTAAAGACAAAGGAACGAAGGGAGGCAGAAGGAGAGAGAGAGAGAGAGAGAGAGATGACAAGGACAGTGATCACTCAATAAAACCCATTTCAGTGTCTTTCAGGAAAAGACTTTCAAGTAGCGGCTGCCGTTCTTTTGATCTCTGTCCTTCTACCTGGCTGTCTGGTCACATTTATGCTCTCAGCATTTGTTACAACTTGTTTTTGTTGTACATCACCACAAAGGCAAAGACAATGAAACATTGTTGTTAGAAAACAGAAAGTCTGGTTTGAATGTGGCACTGGAGAAACAGCCTTAGGATCATATTAATTAATTGCTTTCTTGCTCTCGTCAGCAAAAATGTGCACACCAAATTTCATCCCACTCCATTAGTTTTTGAGAAATGTTGGTCACACTCAAACATGTTGGACTGAAGTAATCACATCTGTTCTTTGACGGAGGTAATTAAATGATCAGTTCTGTTCTCTGTTGTCTTCCCAAGGATGTCAGCTCCGTTTGCGAGTTTATTTCACCTTATTTACATCATCTAGCAGACGTCTATTTGGAGCTTTCTGACATGGGAGCTGTCAGCATGTCATCCAAATATCAGCTGCCTCCCTGCCACATATCATCATGAAGATGAAAGCTTGGCGGATGTGATCTTATCCCTTATAAGCCTAGAAAAAGTGACAACAGCTTGGAGAGAATATACTGACACGCACAGAGAATAAAAGATAATTTTGGGAGATGTTCTTTTTCCAACAGACATCTGTAAAAACAATATCTGAAGGAGGGATTAGAACATCCATGTTCCCCTGCTTTGAACTGCTGACAGATAAAAAGATGTTTTTTGACACCAGCGGTTGAAACAGATTTTGATGGATAATGGAGCCCGCAGTTGTCAGTCTAAATGTTTTTGTAGACAGCTTTGATACTTCAGTTTGAAAGGCCCTATACAACAATCCAAACCAAACTAAATGCTATTTCTAGACTCCTTCTCAATTAGATTCCTCAATATAAAACATTGCAGAACACTCATTATACACTTGTTATTTGTAGATTATATTAAGCACATCTCAAAATACTGACTCTTCCCTCTTGAACAGACACTCTTCATTCGATGGTGGAAAAGCTTCTTCAGCTACCTCCTTCAACTCCTCAAAACAACAGAGATTTAATAGCTTGCTGACCAACAGGCCGCAGTAAATGCTTGAACCATCAGACTTGATCCGCAGCCAGTCATGCACTGGAAAAGGGAAACTCGTACTCGTATTAATCAAACTAATAACAAAACTACAAGTACCGAATAAAATGGAAACATATTATGTGATCCTAGATTAATGAGGGAACAGTCCACACAACATCACAGTAGTCTTTTGTGCAGCGATAGTCCATGCCAATGTCCATTTTTCTTTATCCATTAGCTAAATTGTACGAACTCTATTATTCCCTGAGCAGTAAACAAAAGAACAGTTTGTTTTAAAGTCCCCCTCCAGTCAAAAATCTGTTTCTCTCTTCTTGTTCCTTCAGTTGGATGTTTGAGCTTCACTGTGCAGAATGATTCATGTGCAGTTTGACATTAGAAGGCTGTTTTCACATTCATCTCCTGAAAGTGGAAAGTTTCTCTATGCTCACCTAAAATCTGAGTGAAAGGCGTGTATTTATAAGTATGATTTGTGACATCACAACAATTTTGGAGCCAACTGTGGTCCGATATGCAACTTACACAAATGTTATATGGAAACCTGAAGCCTCCAGTGAAAATACACTGAGAATGACTTTAAAGTGAAGTAGACATAAAAAGACATATATATATATTTGCATGATTGATTCTAAATTTTTAGTGAGGGAAATGGAGTAGAAGTCATTTTAAGGATTTTTAAGGATTTAATTGAACATTTTTGTGAAAAAAAACATATAACCATATGATTTATTAGTCAAAGCAGAGTCCTCAAACATGTCTAGGGTCTTTCAATTTTACAGTCATGTGACTATGTATAGTTGTTTGCCAAATTATCAAACTACCTGGTTGAAGACACTTCATAAGTTTTGTCATAAGTTTGTAGTCATACCTCTGTAGTTACTTCTAAATTGATATTATTGCTATAATAAATATTATTATTTCTAACAAATTGTGTATTTTCCCCTCAGATGGAGCGCAGTGAGACAGTGTGTAGCTACTGTGGTGTAAGCTACCTCATTTTTCACGAGTTCCATCAGCTCCGCACCCGATTGGCTCAGTTGGAGGCTGAGCTCCAGGAACTGGGAGAGACCGTCCAGAGAGAGAAGGCCCAGCGAGAGGCACTGGAGCTGGGCAGGCTGGAATGGGAGAGGTCACTTCACCTGGAAGTTCAGAGAAAGGCAGAAGAGAAAGAGAAAAGCATGAAAGAAGAGATGAAAGAAGAGATGAAAGAAAAGAACATAGAGGCAGAAAGAGCTCTGAGAGAGGAATTTGAACAAAATAACGAGAGGAAGAGGAAAGAGATGGAAGAGCTATATCAGAAAATCAGTGAAGATAAAGAGAGACAACTTAGAAGAGAGCTCGGAGACTTGGAGGTGGAGAGACTGAGGAAGCAGCAAGAAGAGCTGGAGAGGAGGACCGGGGTGAGAGAGAAAGTTCTGAGTGACGCACTTCAAAAGGCCAATAAAAACTCAGATGAGCTGAGAAAATACCTCCAACAGCTGGAAGAGAGGTGAGGTTTGTATGTGTTTGTCTGTGCTTCCCGTCCCTGGTGTGAAATGATCTCTAATGCCAGGCTTCATGTGGGCAATTATCCTGTGAGTCATGCTGTTAACACAAAAACACTCTCAGACAAATAAGACACGTATCCCACTAGCTGGTGTGTGTGTGTTTGTGAATCTCTGACACAAACATTTCTGTATAATTATATATATTTTCTGACATCAAATTATGACTTAATATGGGAGGAAACAGACATTTTTGTTAAAAGCAACACATTATTTGACATTTTCAGTGAATTCATAAATGTAATTCCTGTATATCTTTAGTGAAAATGTAACAAAAGCAGACTTGTATTTCTACACTTTGGATCTGTGTCCAGAAATGATACATGAGGGGGCAGACTGTTTTAGCACCAGGATGTGTGGGGGTGTTCAGCTGGAACATGAAACATAGTTTCATAACGTGGGATATGAGTCTGTGCATATTTAGACATTTTTTTAAACTTATTGTCTGTAGCGCTGAGAAAATGTACCGAGAAAGATAATTGTTTCAAAAAAATTGGCACTTTAAGCGACTGTGACAATACCTGACCACACTGATTGATGATTCCTCTAATGCCTTATAACTCAAGGCCTTATATAACATCAAAAGTGCATTATGAAGGCTTACAGCAACTCTTCAAAACCATTTGGCATCCTAATGAATACGGAATGTTTCCCAAGGATTTAATTATCTCAAATTCCTAAAAAGTGTTGTATAGACTGTCTGTTCTTACAGCTTTGTTCGGTACTTACTGTATCAATCCATCAACATTGAACAGTCACATAGAAGAAAATTAAAAGACCATTGTTGTTTTTTGGCCATTGACTGTGGTCTTAATAGACCAGAATGCAACAGAGCCGTGAATGTTTAATTCCACCATTTATTGCTATTTCTCTCCCCACCTACACATGTATCTCAGCTGAATGCAACATGTTCAGTCATGGTCTCTGGGGAATGTAGGAAGCTATTTTAGGGAATTAAGTATATACCAAAAATGGTCTTATGAATAAGTGTTATATCACAGGTACCAGTTCTTCTCAGGAAGCTTTCTAGCATCAGAGCTTCTTTGTATAGTAAAAGCACAAAACCAGTATATCCTACTTATTTTTTTTTTTAAATACAATTGAAATTATAAAATTATACTGTATACAAACCCATTTTCTTCATTTACAGTTAATTTATTCACTTAATTTACTTTCTAGTATTTGTTTGTATGTTTTCTCTGTCAGGGTTGTCTTGTGCAATAGAATTAGGGAGATGACGGTAAATATGTTATTGTGTTCATGTCATGTAGGCATCATCGTCATCATCATCGTCATCAAAAGTATGCGTACGCACGTATGTGTAGTTACCCATGTAAAGTGACATATGGTGAACACGCACACAGGTGGTGAAGATTGCTGTTGTGTCACTTACATAAGCTTTAAAGTGCTGGTAATCAAATAGCAGGTGCCCGTAAACAAACAGCCATCAAAGCCTAAGCCACATTTCTGGGAAATATGTAGGAAACGCTTGCATGCCGTGACTCATGAGAATGCCCGAAACATCTAAAGAATATCCTGTTGAAATGCAAAACAATGACACTGTTCTGAAGCTCTAATCACACAACTGTATGCAAGCATGCACGCACACCTGCATCTTCACCCACAAATGGCCAGTGTACACCACAAATAAATAATATTTTAGAGGATATTGTGGACAGACAGAACAAAAGGTTTGCTCTGTTTTTCTAGTGTGTTTTTATTTTATTACACATACACACACACACACACACACACACACACACACACACACACACAATGAAAAGTTTCACTCATTAGCTCAGTTGGAAACCATGGTGAAAACACCCTTGGTACACCCACACAGGTGTTTTCACTTATTTCGCCTAATTAGACCTCTCTTATGAACTGTGTGGCTGTGTACAGACTGCCTTTGATTGACATTTCCATTGCTCTGCCTTGGACCTGTTAGGGTGGGACAACTTACATCTTTTCCAGTTTATTAGTACACGCAATTTGGGGACCTCATATAATTCCTAGTATAGCTCCTCCCACCTTCATCATGAGCAGAGGTCTAATCAGACACAATAATTAAAACACCTTTAGATGTACATTATGTTTTGACCAATAGACCCTTTTCACGGCAGACATTTTGACTTGTCAAAGCAGGAAAAGCACAGGAGTGATTAACAACATTAACAATGACTCCATTCTATTAATTGTCCCAACAGTTCATGTCAGTGAGTGAACATGCACAATACCAGAGCGCTGGAACCAGCTCACCTGAATGGAATACAGCCATTAAATTAAAGTTATTAACTCCACCTGTGCTTTTCCTGCTTTGACGAGTCAAAACGTCCACCGTGAAAAAGGGTCTTTTTATTGTTAATAAGCACAATAAGTCCGACATGCACAATAAACAATCTAGCAGAAAACAAATGCAATGAGATGTGTGTATACGTATATGCCAGGACAGCTGATTAGTGGAATGAGGGGCAGGCATGTTGACAAGTGGAGATTAGCTGCCTGGGAAACTGAGGGCAGGTAAGGAAACGGCAGAGATGACAGGAGAGGTTAGTGGAAAACAAGCAAGGCAGCACGGAGAATAGTGAAAACTGAAATCAAGAACAGGTAGAAGCCTCAAATATATTGGTATCGAGGCGATTTGTAACAAGAAATCACAGTACAGACATGCTAAAGCCTCAAAAGTCCTCATGACCTCATTTCGCTTTAATTTTTGCAGCGTTTGTGTGTGCCTGTATGAGTAGGCCACAGCTGGTACGGCTGGGTATCTGGTTTGTTTGTTATGTTGTCGTGTGGGAGACTGACCGAGCCAATCCACTATCTGCACTAATGTAAGCTGATTATCTCTCTCATACACTGCCTCCTCATTCAGTCAAAAACACATGCAAACACACTCAGTGCACACAGTTGTGCTCTGGAGCCGTGGGGCCAAGCATGGGTCATGGAGTCAAAGTTCAGGCGCAGAGATAATGATGCATGGCACAGTGATGTGTGAGAGGCCAGCAAAGACCGACAGCAGTGGATTCACTCCCCTGCTCTTCTTTTCTTTCTTTCTTTCTTCTTGTTTTTTCTTTCTGTGCCTTTAATTCTCTCTTATCTGTTATCTTAGGCGTTTTTATCATTCATCTCGAATATGTCTTTCATTTGTATTTACATATGCAAGATATCTTTTATTTTTCATATGACTTAAATACCATAATTCAGTCCTCTACCTTCTTCAACTGTTTACACACTAATTTGCTTTTTGCTCACTCACTTTCACTCTCCTTTCTCTTTCTCTTTGTCAACCTCTAAACACTCACCACCAGCAATTTACCAGTAATTTTCTGCAATTGTACACCATCACTCACACAGGTGGTAATGAACAGATTAAAAGGCAGGCGAGGGAGAAAGAATAAAGATAGCATGCAAGTAGGAGTTAATGAGAATGCTCTGTGTGGCTGGCTACACAGCACGAGTGTGACTCTTGTTATGTGAGATATGTCATCTTCGTGATGGATGGCCCTCCCCTCCCCCTCCGAAACACTATACAGATTTTGTCGTGCGATTATGTAATGAAACCGTGAAAGTATACTACGTTGTAGAGAGACCAGGATGTTTCTAGCCTGCAGAGCACTTGACCTGCCTTGTACAGCTGCAATCAAACCCACAGGTTTTCCTTTTCTTTCTCTTGAAATATCATTACTTTGTTCCCATATGTGACTTAGTTATTCAACCCTGTGTTAGTCTGACAGGATGAGATAAGTGATTGTGGTGTTGTGTGTGTGTGTGTGTGTGTGTGTGTGTGTGTGTGTGTGTGTGTGTGTGTGTGTGTGGGCTAACTGGCAGCACGATTACAGCACACTCCAAACAAAACAAACCTGATTAAAGTGTCACCTGTCGGACAATGTGTGTGTTGGTGCATGACTACGTGTGTGCATGTATGACAGGTGTATGACTAAGGAAAGCAAGGTGAGATGGGTAGTAATGTGCAAAGTGCAATTAAACCTGATTTTAAAATGTCACCTGCTCGACAAGTTCAAACACAGATGAGCTGGAGCTAATTTCATCTGCCAAAGAGAAAGAAAAAGGGAGGGAGGGAGGGAGAGAGAGGTCATATGGAAGTCACTGTATTTACCGGTTTCTGATTCGTAAATATCGTGCATGTCAACATCTCTTTGGTGATTTAAAGACTGTGAATCTTGCATTCTTCTGAAAGCTCCCAAATATCCAACTTGCCAAATCTGCCTTAAAGGATAATGTTGGCAATTTTCTATATTTTTCTTATTGTTAACAAATCTCATGTGCAGAGCCAAACCAACCTTACCTTACTTAAATGTTACGTGTGTATCCAAAGTCTTATATAGCTTATTTCTCTGTACCGTAGACCTCCATTGTTGTATAAAGTCCATTAAAAACATGTCAATGTCTGCTGCACTTGGTGACATGTTCCTTCGTCCCTGAAGAGAATGGTGACTGTAGTTTGTTTAGAAGCTGCTCCAAAAACTAATAACAGCGATAAGATAGTAACTCTCAGGATCGAGGTTCCTAGTATGGCAGACGCCACTGCTCAGAGCTTTGCTAGCTTGTTGTGCTACATATCACAACTTCTTGACTTTGTACTGTATTACAAATTTCTCAAAGAATGGCAAAACAAAGTAAAGAGGTTGTGATATGCAGCACAACAAGCTAGCGAGTTCATTGTTGGTTTGGCTCTGCACATGAGATTTATTGACAGAAAGAAAAATATAGAAAATTGCCGGCCTTATTCTTTAAATCATACAACTGTAGCTCTGCAACAGATGCAATAACTATTCAGTATTTCGATTACACTTGTTCTTAGTAATGGCCCAGTCACAACAGCATTTAAAACAGTGAAAATGTGGAACAAATTTAATTTGTTTTTTTGTAAATCGGCACAAATCTTAAACATCTAGTTTGGCTTGGGTGAACTTTGACGCATTAAACTTCTGACGAAACTACATTTTGCGTAGCCTAGTTTATTCACTCCAAGCCAGTTGATGGAAACATGCCTAATTTGCATTTTGTTTTCTTTTTCTTTTTTTCGACGTTTCAAAAGTTCACTTAAAATTCGTTTGACATTAGATGCAAATGCAGCTACTGTGTTGGCCTGAAAGAGGTTAGAGGACTAGAGAGAGAGGTGAAAAGGTGATAAACATATTGCCTGGGGGAGGTAAAGAAAATAGACGTTAGGGTTAAGTGGGGAGCAAAAATTACCAAGTGAGTTGAAACTACCCCTTGGTAAGAGAAACTGATAAACAGGTATGGACAGACAGAGCTTGTCTATCTGAAGACAGGTTGAAACTTATCATGTATTTTCTGCGCATGCTTATGGTGTTGAGAGAAGTGTCTGGGAATTTAATACGCTCTGCTAGTTCCTCTTGGCTGGCTGGTCTCAGTCTTGATCCAAACAGTGTGTCTGGGTGTAAGTCTGTTTGCATTTGGATCTGACTTTGTGTCTCTGTGTGCTTGTAATATGTAATATGTGTGTATACGTGTGCACACGCCTGCACACACCATGCATACACCTGCAATGAATAGGACAATCACTCTTGTGCACAATAACAAAAATCAGACTTAGCAGAAGAATTAATCATAAAATATGTGTGCGGAAACACACAAACGCAGAAACACACACACCTGGGGCTGTATCGCTACGGTGATAAGACAACTTGCAGATGGGAAAGCGGGGGGTGAAGGAGTGACAAATGATGGATGACAAATAGAGAGGCAACCATTCGTAACAAGGAAGTACTTTATGGCAAATTAGTTATGTCCTCAATGTGGTTTTATTTCAATTTCAGGTTTCCACTGGCAACCGCTGAAACAATACACAAATAACTACACACGGTCTCCTTCTGTGTTTGTGTGTATGTGTTAGGTAACGTGTCAAGTCTACTATGTACAGAGTCAAACAGCCTTCAAAGCCAGCATGTGAGGTATTAGCACAGATCCAAGTTTGAGTTCACATTACCACATCAAACACACACACACACATACACATATACACATACACACACACACATACACTACTGTGTCAGTGCTGTGTATATTTTAGTTGCGTTGGAGGAGAACCCTCCCTGGTGGAAGATGACCTCTATTCAACTCCAATGGTGGCTCAACTCTACAGTGGGGCTCATGACAACAAGATAAACAAAAACAACTGTATTAATGTGTGTGTGCATGCATCAAGAGCACAAGCATAAACACACACACACACACACACACACACACACACACACACACACAAAATGACAGAGTTTATTTGGTAATCAACAATAACATGTTGGAGCAGTAGCATAGCAACCCACACATACAAATGAAACAAAGACGACTTGCTTTACTGAATTTGAATCCAAATTGACTAGCTGGAGGACAAATGCATTTTCATATCCTTTTACTTAATTCAGTTTGCCACAATATGATATCATTGTTTGTGCTTGTATTTTGTATGTATGTGTGTGTGTGTGTGTGTGTGTCTGTGTCTGTGTCTGTGTGCATGTGCGTGTGCGTGCAAGTGTGCTGTTTTGATGATCACAATCACTGCTATGGTATCCCTGACATAGTTACCAGATAGCTTGAAAACAAAATAAATACAGACAGGTGTCACACTTCTCTCACACACATAGAAGGTTTTCATGAAGGATTATGGTTAATTAATGAGGCCCTGACTGATCTAATTAAACTGCTTGAAGTTTTCATCAAAACGTTTAACCAGGCTTTGACAAGCCCAAAATGTTTTTTCAGCTTTTTTAATTTTAGAAACATTTGAAATCTGTTCATTCTGTGTTCGGGTGAAGGTGTATTGTGCTGTTTTTTTTTGTGCTCCTTTTCGGTCAGAGTGAAATGGCTTTTAGCTTTGAATGTACTGCCATCGTGCTGATCAAAACAGTCTTTTAACTCCACACATGCGCACACACAGTGGGTGAACAGATGACACTTTGAAATAGGGAAGCTTTCATGTCACTTCTAATGATGACAGAAAATGCCAGCACACACACACACACATACACACACACACACACACACACACACACACACATAAATATGCGACCACATTTACTGCTAGCACACACAAGCTACCACTTTATAATTCCACATCAAATTCACCCTGACTAATGTCAAACAGCCTGGAGCACTAAATGCTTATAGACAGTCCCTCATTTCCAAAGTCCCTTGTGGCTAAACAAGGAATTGCAACACATTTGTTGTGGCTGGCTGTTTACTCTGAGGGCACCCCTGGTGATACCAAGCGATAACTGCACCTTCTAGACAAATAATAGATAAAAAAAAAGTAAAAAAAAAACCCAAAGGCAATAATGGCCTTAAGCCATTCATTCTAGATGTTGATTAAATTGCCTAATCTGATATGAAGCAGAAGGATGTTCTAAAGTTAAGGCCTGGCAAAATTACAACCACCCTTTCTTTGACCCAGATCTAAAACTACAATAAACAAACATAATGTCAAAGAACATTTTGTACACAGCGCTGAGCTGAAAATAAGCCCACGAGGGGAATTTAAGTTAGGCTTTGTACTGTTGACCTTCAGCCCAAATCTCGGAAAATATGATGGCGCGCAAAACTCGTAAACTCATACACACACCTAAAAAAAGAAACAATTTGACTCGGTAGGTCACAATAACACTGTGGCTGGCAGATCAGTGTTGTTGATGTGTGTGTATGGCGTGTCTTGTATGTGTTTTTGCGTGTGTGTATGTGTGTGTGTGTGTATGACATGTCCTGATGAGGCAGTTGATTTGGGAAGCTGGTAGGGGGTACTCTAATCTGGCACACACTCACTGGCACTGCGCTACCTAGTTATTCCACTGACAGCTACTGCCCTGGGAACAGGAGCTCAAGCTCACGCACACAAAACACACACAGATTTGTATACAAATACACGCACGCACACACACACACACACACAAATTCACGCACACCCCTCTCGAGGCAGTGTTCTTTCTGATCTCGCTTTGGGACTGGTGGGGACAGATGGGTGAACAGTGGGAGTCTGGGCTGCCATCACTCGAAAAGCAAAGGCATGCACGCACAAATGCACACATTTTACACACACGCACACACACACACACACACACACACACACAGACACAAACACATGCAGGATCACAGGCTCACCCAGACTTGGTCAGAAAGTGGCAAACATACAAACAGACATGCTAAAACGCTCACGGAAAATGTGTAACTCGCTCAGTCTCTCTCACACAAGGACACACACATCAGCTAAGCCACAGTCACACGCATACTTATTTACTTGTAAACACCCGCTCATTCACACACACACATGCACGCACACGCACACACACACACACACACATACACACACAAACAAACACAGGATTACTAGAAACACGCCTACTTGCTCGACCCATTCTCACCCCACACTGCTCTCAACCTCCCTTCCTGCACTTCCTACTGAAAGTGTATCACCTAATCTCTTTTTCAAGACTAGGAGCCAAAAAGACGGCTTATGTTACATGACCAACATTCACAGAAGAAAACAGAGCACGGAAAGGAGGACGCGCATTAAAAGCATTTACACACAAATTCTCAACAAAGAAATAAAAGTGCCGTTTTTTATTTCAGTCCTTAAATAAAAAAACACACATACACATATAATCTGTGATTTTTTTTTTTTTATCTGTGTGATATTTCACAAATTTGAATCCAACACAGCATGATTGCATTGTACAAAAGACTGCTGATCTGTGCACTGATGTTTAGTTTTGACCCTTTGAAACCATCTATATCATCTAAATACCAATACTTATGAGTTTTTAACCATATCCCATTGTCTTCATTCAAGGAACAAGGGTGGCTCAGATGTCATCACATGACCTAAATTTGAACTTCTGTGTGCTCCCTTGATAACAAGTGTTCATATGTATTGTGGTTGAAAGCTTTCAATTATTAGTAAGCTTAGATTCGCTTCACCATAAGACTGCTGATATATTTTGAGGCCATTAGAGTTGCATTATTCAGACTCTGATGGCAGTTAGTTCCCAACTGGACTAAAAATAGACAGTAGTAAGTAAGGAACGCACATAAAGATCATATCTTTCTGTTGACTTTGTGTGTGTCCTTCACATAACCTGTCAACACAATTGACATTGTTACTCCAATACTGCGAGCAGGATAAGGCTAACTATAAATACCTGAATCTCATAATCACTGTCTATAGGATTTCATTATCTGTTTGGCATTTTGCGCTGCATCAGATACGCTTGCTTACTGTATATACGCAACTATCTTCAATCTTTCCGTTGCTTGGAATTGTTCTGTATTTCTTTTCCTGCATGGACACTTTAAAGATGACCGCCGTGCTCAGGTTTTAGTCCATGTACCATATTATAAACTGCAGTTATAATGAGCAGCATCCTTTTAAAAAAAAAAAAAAAGAAATCTTTTCTATATCCTCAAATCAGCTCATTTACTACATTTTTTCTCCTTAAGTGGCTCATTCAATGAGTTACATGTCTTCAACCCTGAGAAATAATACTGAAGGGTGACATTTGTCATAAATTTGTTGTTTTATTATTTTTCTATAGACTGGCAGAGTAATGGCATATTTTTCAGCAGGACTGCATGAAAATTTTAATTTTACTCACCATTAGTAACCTTTAGCATTAATATCTGACTTTATTTTGATTAGCATTATTCCTCCATGCTGTAGACTGCTGGCTTAGTTCAATAGGATTTCATTACTTTATATGTTTTTAACATTTTCTTTTTATGGTTAGCATATGTTTTCCTTCTAATTTATAATGTCTATAATGTTTTAAAATGCTCTTTTGTATTTATCATGTTTTCTGTTGTATCTCGGCAGTAAGTTTGTAGTGTTGTTTTACGATGGCATCAGTCTAATATTTTACAAACTGTTTCATTTGTATATGAACAGATCTTTCTAGTTTTTACTGCAGTTTACTTTGCTCAGTGTGTAAAATGTCTGTTTGTCCAAACATGAGTTTATCCAATAAAGGGGAAGACATTTGTTGGCCAGTTGGCTGTCAGTAAGCACTACTCAAACTTGAACACTGTCAGCAGATCAATATCAATAACACACCCACATCAGGATCACCACACCCGCCAATCAGATGACTGTCAGCAACAGAGGGAAACCAGAAGGCAAGGGCGTTATTGGCTGATTGTATCTTACTGCTAAAGTAGTATTGCTTGTTATGTACTGGCTTATTTTTACTGATGAAGGAAGGATGGAAGGAGGAAGTAAAACAGTGGTGTTACCATGGTGGTACCATATTTTCATTGCACAGGGCTTCTGAATGGCTTCCCTTATGTTTGTTTCTAAAGTGCTTCCAATCAGCAGAAAATCCCTTTTATCCCGTTCAAATTGCACGTCTTGATTAAACTTTGTTGGTCATGATTATTACCTGTCTGGCTTTAGTCTGTATTTGTCTAGTCTGCTCTGCGGAATACTTAGTACTCACTATGTTTATGTTTCTCTCTGTCTCGCAGTCAGTGCTTGTTTGTTGTATTTTAGGAAAGAACAGGACGTGTTGTCTCTGTTTTCTGAGTGTCCAGGTCACACAATCTCACTGTTTATGTGTCTCATTTTATTGCTCTTCTCTGGGATCTGTCTGTCAAATTTGATTGCTCCTGTCCTGTGCCGAGTATTTCAATTATTTTCTTCTTTTGCTATCTTTATTGTGCACTTCAATCATATTAAATCTTTTCTTTTATGCTTCGCTGACTCTGCTCAAATAATAATTCATCATGTATTGGATTATATGAAAAAAGATAAGATGAGCTGGGGAGGGAAGCCCATCTCTTTATATCAATTACCTCTGAGGTTCATTTTAATTTTTCATCTCATTCCGTTTCATCACGATCATCCCCTCCTCTATATCATTAAAGTTGCATCATCTATAAGCTCTTTTTACCCCATGGGAGTACAGTTGCATTATGTTTGGCTTAGGTTTTCTAATGAATGAATATTGCTCACAAGTCCTCACACTCATTTTTCTACCTTCCTCTCCTTCTTCCTCGACAGGGTGGCGATAGCAGCTTCCACGAAGGAGGAGGCGGAACGGTTACTTAGAAAAGAGAAGCAGCAAGGTGAAATTCTCAGGTAAGGAAATAACATGAAACACAGAACGCAGAAAATGACATGAAAGAGTAGGGGGAGGAAAGATGTGAAAAAAGCCAGTCAAAGCCAAAGCAGGATGGAGTTGAAACACAAAAACAAAAGATGGAAAAAAAAAAACAAAAAAAACAAAGCGTGGGTCTGCATCACTCTGATTGGCTGATGCTCCTTGACCAGATGCATGGCAGGAAGGCCAGGGCAGATGGGAAACAACTGTGCGAGATGATAGAGGGAAGACAATAAGAGAGAGAATGGAAAAAGAGAGGAGAGGAGAAAGTTAATTCGGCTGACCCATTGTTTTTTTTTCCTGGAAATAAAGAGAGATGTAAAAAAACGAGGTGAGCAGTTAATGACAGGAGAGAGGTGGAGGAGGTGAAGAGAGTGGGAGGGAGGAGATGAGACACGAGGGGGAAAGGAGGACTTTTCAATCAAACTGCTGACATTGAAAGCTGTAAAATGAGTAAACCATCGATTGAGCAATTGCATGCAGTCTCTTTCTCTCTGTCGCTGTTTTTCACTCTCTTAGCCTTATCACTGGTGACAGATCTGATCTCATATCTGTTCCTCCATTTGGTGCTGTCAGCCTTATGATTTATGTCATCTGACATTATAAAACTGGCTCTCGTGACAAGCAGTGCTCTCCTCCAGTCCGCACGGAGCAGCTCAAGTCTCCTCTCTCTCATCCCGTCTCGTCTGAGACTCCGTTCATTTTTGATCACCTTGAGCTACGAACCCTGAATAAGAAAAACAACAACCACTCAACCCCCTTAAGCTCTCAAAAACTCACTTTCACTTTGCACGCAACACCCAGCCATGTTCATGATGTTTGTCTGTGAGTATACAGGCCTGTGTGTGTTTACGCAGGTGTGTACGTGTGCCCTGGCATGCTTGCAACACATCCGTGTGGGTCACATATGTCTGTGTGCACCCACCTTTGTGTGTGTATGTGTAAGAAAATAGGAAATGGTTCAGTGTGCTCTCACCCACATGTTCCTTCAAATGTGTTCTTCGAATAACAGAATGTTCTATTCCGGCACTCTAGTTTTCCACGCTTTGCAAGGGTTTGTGACTTGAATGAGCTTGTGTGTGTGTGCACGTATGTGTGTGTGAGTGTGTGAGCTGAGTTAGTGATCTTTCATGTTGCTCAAAGTGCTTTCCGTCTGAACATATTTCTTTGAGAGTGAGAGAGATGGAGGAGAGAGAGAGAGGAAAGGGAGAGTGCTGTAAAACATGGCTGTGCTCCTTTTTTAAGGATGTGGTTACATTAGTCTCCAATAACCCTCTATTTCTTATACTCAATTTTTCTTATATTCAACTTTTAATGTATTACATTCTGCCTTCTCTGTGTCTCTATTCATTATCCAACTCTCTTTCAACCTGTTGTTCATTCTCTGCATCTGTGGAAGTAGATAAATGACAAACAAACTGATTGAGCACTAAACAAATTCTAGAGCTGTTCAGTCTACAAGTCAGCATGAGTGACAGACAGATTTTGTTTTTGACTGTTGTTTTTTGCCCGAGTGAGGCAGTGTGTAACTACTTTTAAGTGAACAATTTAAAAGTTGCTCACTAGTTATTATCAAAACTGCTGTGTGAATCGACCAGTGTTTATACTTTTGTGTTAAGGTTTTGCACCGTACCTACAGTAGCCTGACATGTGCCTCCTCAAAAAGGATCATGATCTTATTACAAAGTGAATGAATCAATGTGGTGAGGAATACAGTATAATTAAAGCATATTACTGATCACAAATGATACATCTGTTTAGTGTTGCAGTGGTGATATCTGAGAATGGCTTTTGATGATCAACTATAAATCGAAAACCTTCAACGTCACTATCTTTTGTCATTTGTTAGACCTCTCCATCCACTTTCAAAATAAAAACTGGGACTGTGGCATTTTTCAAACCGTCAAATGGAGAGAAAGCAATATTTAGTTTCAGCATTATCTTAAAAATCAAAATATGTTGACACCAAATTACTAAAATCATATTTATTGTCAAATTAACTAGTTCTTGAAGCCAGCGTGGAAAAGTAATTTTAGATAGATAGATAGATAGATAGATAGATAGATAGATAGATAGATAGATAGATAGAAGTGTAAAATCAACAACGGTCCTATGCTAAATATAAATACTACACAAACACAAGCCAAATGACTTACAAAATCCCAAAAAACACAAAGAAAGAGACAGTAAAACAAGTACATTACACAGGGACAAATTTGTCACAGTTAAGAAAAACATGAGCATTCATTATATAAAACATTGTTCAACAGAATCTTAAAATGTTCTAGAGATAAAACATAAAGGATAAAATGATGGGTTCTAAAACTGTCACCTGTAATAAATCTAAGAAAAATGTAAGTTTAATCAGGGCCTTTTGAATTGCCAAAAATCTTCCTTCAAAATAGACAAAACTTTGTCCAAATGGGGCGCCGATAAGTAAATTACTGTGTCGTTAGCATAATAATGAATAGAGCTGTTACCAATCAATGAGCCCAGGTCATTTATGTATAATGTGAAGAGAATAGGACCAAGTATTGAGCCCTGTGGCACCCCTTTTGTAATTTCAAGGAAACCAGTTTGATGGCAGTCCACTACTATTGCTTTAGTTTTACCTGTAAGATAACTGTGAAACCAGTTACATGCTTTTGTGTCAAAACCAATTGATCTAAGTCTATCCAAAAGAAGAGTTTAATCCACTGTGTCAAATGTTTTAGACAAATCAATGAAGTGGGCAATACAACACTCCTTCTTATCCAAAGGAAATATTGTATAATTTACTACCTTGCATGCTGCTGTCAAAGTGCTATGTCCAGCTCTAAAACCAGACTGATGGGAGTTTAAAATACAGTGCTCAGATAGAAAGCGACGTAATTGATTATTGATGAGCTTTTCTAAGATTTTAGTTAAACATGACAGTTTGGAGATTGAGCATTAGTTATTTGGGTCAGTTGTGTCACCGCCTTTATGCAGAGGCAGTACGTGTGCTGCTTTCCACACTTTAGGAATATTCCCTGATACAATAGCTAGATAAAAAAAAGTTAAAGGATAAGCTGTAATAAGTGCAGCCAGTAATAATAATTTTGTATTCAAAAGGTCTGCTCTTTTCTGCTTTTTTGGGTCAATTGAGGCCAGGGCATCAAAAACCTCCTCAACAGAGAACTGAAAATTATTACAAGTGCACCCATCTTCCACTGGGATAAGTGTAGGTAGATTTGGATTTTCAAACAGGTGACCGGAAGAAATACAATGACTTAAAAATAGCACAGATTTGTTCTTTTTCTGAGACAAGGACAGAATCTAGAGAAAGATGCTTGTTTAGGGAGTAAGCATCACCATGATTTAGTCTTCCAAAATATTGCTGGATTTCCACAAAAATCGGACAGGATATCAACAAAATAATATGACCTAGCATTTCTAATTGCCCTGACACATTTGTTTCTCAACTGTCTAAAGATCTGCCAGTCTGTAGAGGACTCTTAAGCGTCATCCTTTTGCCATGCTACATCCCTGAACCTTAACATCTATGAGATTTCAGGTGTGAACCGAGGATTCAATCTGTTTTTTTTTTTACCCTGTATTTCTTAAAGGGAGCATGTTTATTTGCCAAGGAGTTAAAACATCTGTGAAATGGTTTAGGGCTAATTCAGGGTCAGGAATAGCACACCTTGTGTAACTTTGTGATATCACTGAAAAATAAATCACAAAGAAAAGCCTGCTCAGCAAAATGTTTAGTCTCTCTTTATGATAAAATGTGATGGAATCTGTTTTTGTCTGGAATCTCTAATGCAGAAAATTGGACAATGATCACTTAAGTCTAGTGCAAACACACACACAATTTTCAGAGCCAAACTAATTTAAAAGTAGTTTCAAGTGGTTGCGACCACTCCTTTTTTTCTAAAGCTCGTTGATTTGCTTAATATTACATGGCGCATAGCCAAATAAGTCTCTGTGTTCATTGTGCTTACTTTGAGCAACGTCCCGGGACAGACTTGAACCGGGATCGTTGCAGTTTACGTGGTACGTGTCTTTGCCCCACTTTCCCCTGCGCAGACTTTAACTTTGACACTAATACGTGACCCTAACATCCAGATGTGGGCGTGTGCTGTTGAAGCTTGCTAGTCAAAAAAAAAAAACACACCTCTTGAAATCTCAATTACATAGAACTTGTCAAAACAGCTGGAAAAAATAGTGAAGAAACACAGAAACGAGCGCACACATGATCAGGATTGCAGGCTCAAAACTGATCCTACTCTTAGGAATCTGTGTCTGTATTCTCTTAGATGTTGACCTGCAGACTGTGTCATCTATATACTCCACAAATCTCTCACACATTTCAAATCATGGAATTGCGAGATCAGTTATTGTCAGTCAGAAATACTATGCAAAATGTGTAATTGTGACTATTGTGTGACTTTCTAAGTTCTACATTTGACATATACGGTATTTATTAACAACTGGGGAAAAACTCTTTTCGAGGAAAGAGCAGTTGCATTTTTAATGTTATGTTGATCTAGCCAAGCAACATCAGTATGCTCTTTTTCAGAAATACCTACCTTCAAAAGCCCACAGTTACACATGTTTACACTAGGGAGCAGTAACCACAGTCTGCTGCTCTTACACACTGATAATTGGGGATTAAGAGTCCTGGTCAAAGTATTTTTTAAGGAGGGAGAGAGAGGCCCAAAGAATTTCCCTGCCACATTCCAGCTACAGTCTTTCCGAGCCACACCTCTAATGGATAGTGTTGTCTTATTCACACACTTGTCATCCTATCAGCACTTGTTAACAGCTACCTAGGTAGCTATTAACAATACTGTCTCAATCTCTGTATGACAGCTCCCACAAGATGTTCAGATATTTTCGCCGTCTGTAACAAAGCAATGAAATACTGTCAATTTATTGAGGAAAAACAATCAAATGCTCTACCGGTTTTTATGCATTTAAACTGAATTTTCAAGCTGTTTTTCTCTCTGTGTGTTTGTGTGTTAGAGGTGTGTGTGCCCAGCAGCAGCAGGCCCTGCGAAAGACTCGCTCTGTGCTCCTCTCCTCTGGCAGTGAGCTCACACATATACGGGGTTTCCACAGCCAGCTGATGGGGGCCTGGCAGGTCTTCAGATGTCAGATACTGCAGCACAGCACACAGGTGTTCTCAGGTAACACACACATCAATGCACACACACACACACACACACACACACACACACACACCACCTCGAGCTTCATAATAAGTATAAACAGAAAGTGTGAGAGAGGGAACATAAATTTGATGTGTGGGGGTGATTCATAGGAAAGAAAACTGGAGCTGACATGAAAGAGAGATGTTGGCAAAAAAAGGAGACAAAGACAGTTGAGCAAATAATCTCTCAGTAGGAATAAATATTAGTTTAACAGTGGCTCTTTCAGTTTTGAGGGCAGCGCCCACAATAGATGTGTGTGCGTACATGAATGTTTACAATCGCACAAACTCTTGTAACATTTAAAGAGAATTTAGGCAACAACAGGGAGTCTGTGTGTGTGCGTGTGTGTCTGTTGCTGTGCGTAAAAGCTATAAACTCATGAAACGCTTAGTATAAATTTAAAGAGACTTCAAGCACGATGGGCAGAACTGCAGTCTGTGTGTGTGTGTGTGCGTGTGCGTGTGTGTGTGTTCATCGTTGACAGTAAATGCCCCGAAGGAGAGCTAACCTCCGGCTCACCGCATGGGTGGGTCTTTTTCTTTTTTCTGCTGCACGTTCCAAACAGCTGCCAAGTGTGTGTGTGTGTATGTGCGTGTGTGCGAGTGTGTGTTTGGCAAAGAGACAAAGAGAAAGAAGGAGAGACAGAACAAGAGAACGTTTGATAGAGGAAGAGGGAGAAAAAGAAAGTTGTCTTGTGTTTGTAGTGATGCCGTGTGAGTATGTGTTTGTTCAGTGACGTGAGCATGAAAGGCAGCTGCTGCATGAACCAACGGATGCAATAAAATAAAACACACCCAGAAATGCACACAAACATACACAGAGAAACACACACACGCATACAGTACACAAAGAAGAACATTAAAAAATTTACACATTCACATCCAGACTTTTTTTTATCCTTTCTTTAACCAGAAAGGTCCCATTGAGATACATTATCTCTTCCGCTGGGAAGTCCTGGTCAAGATGGCATCTTAACTCATGGGGTAATATCCTGCTTTATGTTGTTGTATACTGTGTCTTGTTCCACATAATGTTGTGTCTTGTCTGGTGTAGTGTATCTCATCTCCCAAAAGGCAACAATTTCATGCAGGCAAACAAAATGCAGATTTGATGATAATCAAATCTGCCTTTAATCCTGCATATAATCCTGATTATATACAGTAAATAATGTAAAAAATAATAATCTACCGTTTTATGTCTTAGTTAAAGAAATTTAAAAGGTTTTGTAAAGACTAGAGTATTATAATATATATAGGCTAAGCTGCAAAACAGTACACTATCTAAACAGTCCAATTAAAGTCTTACATTTAATGCCTGTATTCTTTCTATCCTCGTTCCCCTATGATTTGCCTAATTTAATGTTGGAAACAAGAACTATCAGCATCATGTTTGTAAAAGCACACCATGCGTTGCAATCCAGCAGCTGCCATATATTTATTTGTCACAAATAATGCACTAATAATAATATGAATTATTATCTACATTTAGCTCAACTGTAGCACTTTATCTTTTGCCAGGTGTGTTAACAGGTCATGATAACACAGAGCAGGTGACGGTGTGTGAGATTCATACTGTTAATAAGACAAATGGGACACAAAATAGGATGTGAGACACAGCAGAAGACACTGTGGAGGACAGGATAAGATACACATAACACAACACAGTATAGTGCAGGACCTACGGGACACACAATCAGTTGTAATCAATATTTTCATTAATTATTTAAACTATCTAATACAAAATTAATAGTAATACTTTAGGAATTTAATGTTTAGTAGTTGTGTTTATTTATAACCAGAATCTACAGTAAGTATGCAGTACAGTAAGTCAAATGGGCCTGAGGCCAGAACGTGTGAATAGCTTCGGGCCTCGTTGGGCTCGGGCTGAGTTTGCAGAGATCTCTACAAAGCACACACCTTAACCAGTCACCTGCATATGACTCCAAACTGATATGGGTGTTAGCTGGCAATTAAACTGTACTACCTGTCTATCAGCACTCTGTGGTTAGCGTCAAACAGCAGAAGAAAGCAGAAGAAGAGAGAGAGAGGGGGGGAAAAAAGGGAAGAGAAACACAAGGAGGTTGCCTAATGTGACCAGATGAATGTGGTTTATGGTTACGTGGAGAAAAAGAGGGAGGAGACGAGGGAACAACCTCAAGGGGTGTGGAATTTTACAGAGATCGAGACAAAGATGAGCACTGAGAGCAGAGGGAGATGAAAAACATAATTTCAGTTCAATTTGTGCAGTCAGCAGATGACTTGTACAACTTGGTTTGAAGGTGGGCAGTGAGTATTTACTGTGTTTTTATTCAAAGAACATTTTGGAAGCGAGGATATAGGGATAACGCTGAAAGGCCATGGCATGAGCGTGACTAAGAGTGTATGAATCTATGAATCTGTATGTGTGTGTTAGTGTGTGCGTGTGTGTGTGTGTGTTTATGACCTATCCCTGAACCGCAGCCATCTGCCAACACCCTGGGCCATCCTTAGACTATATGGTATCTATTTCCCTGGAAGCTAACTTTGTATGTGTGTGTGTGTGTGTGTGTGTGTGTGTGTGTGGGTTAATAGTGACAGCCGTAATCTAAAAGCACCAAATGTGTTCTCACACAACTTAGTGAAGAGTTCTATTTCCCTTCATCACCTCTGTCCAGCACTGTCTCCACATCTGTCTGTGTTTTTCTGTCTGTCTGTGAGCCCTTTAACACGATTATATGGAGATGGATCCTTACATACATGCTCGGGTAGGAAATTGACTTGTTGCAACATGTATAAATCATTGGATGTTTTATTGAAAGTTATCTCAATCTCTTATACATGACTCTAAATTAAACCGAATCCCTGATATACAAACATCTCCAGCTTTAACATGGCAAAAAATACAAGTTTTTCTTTTTTTATGGCATCACACAATACATTTCTGAGCGGAAAAATGATAAATCCTGTAGTATTCTTGTTAAAAATATTCTTGGGGCTGTTAAGAGTGACACTCCTCCAGGTCTGTGAAATCTAGTGCTTCCGGGACTTTTTTCCACGAGTCTGCTGTGGTTTAGGTGCTAGTATTGTTTTTATTACGCATAATAAACTAGACAGACCAAAAATTGTTGTGGTCCCTAAGCACTCGTAACTCTTGCAAGAATTCCAGGGTACAGCTGTTTGTGTGTGTGTGTGTGTGTGTGTGTGTGTGTGTGTTGCTAAAATAGGTGACTGTAGAGGTAGCTGTAATTTACAGTTCCTCACCGTTAGCTGTCCATATTACATTATATTACAGTATGTATATCTCTTAACTAGAGGAGCCAGATGTGTTTGTGCGTACTTATATCTTTATGACAGAGTGTGTGACCAAATATTTCATTTTGAAATGTAACAAGCAGTATGATACCATTATGCTCCATGTTACTATAGAACATAATTAACTGTGAGTAAAATACTGATCAATGTTTATGACACTGTATTTCTCTCCTACTGTGAATCTATTTACAGTAATATTTTCACCCACAAAAAAACTTGCCTGTGACATATGATAAGTTAAACTGTAAGTATAGTATGATCTTGTCACAATTTATGCAAAACTGAGACATTTTCAGTTAGACATGTACTCTTGATTAAAACTTTGCCTTCACTAAAATATCTGTGTTTTTTGTGTCTAAACATTTATCTTTTTTCATCATGAAGATTAACATTTGATGGCGTTAGACTGACTTTAGTAATGAGTGGGTATCTGTTTCTTTAATAGCGTGTTACTATGCTCATGGCAGTAGCTCACGCAGGAGGAAGTTTGTAGTGGAGAGGTGAAAAGACAAAGCTAGATAAGTGTGTGTTAGACATATCTGTCGTTATCAGCTTCATCTTTTACTATATTTTTCTGGTAGATTGCTCATCTCTTGCAGTTTTGTAACATCAACCTTCCACGCTACAATATTACTCATTTTGACTGACTTTTGTGGTCGTTAGCATTTCCTCATCCTCATAATGAACACTTCATGATAACCACGGTGCAGACATCTACAACAACCAAATTCAGGGACTCTTTTCAAATTTATTACCATGTTAATACATGGAAACTTGGCTAACTGTGTCGGTTATGCTGGCG